>NC_091581.1:12630500-12643000 GCF_042767895.1 Penaeus vannamei
CAGGGAGAGAGAGGGGTGGGGTGAGAGAGAGAGAGAAGAGAAGAAAGAAGTGGAAAAATAACGAAAGGCATGCAGTTAGATAGAGAGAGAGAGAAGTAGGGAGAGAGCGAGGGGTGGGGGATACAGAGAAAGAAGTCTAAGAGGAGTGAAAAAAGGGCGGAAAATTAAATGAAATTAAAGAGACAAAGGAAGAAAGATATAAAAAGACGGAGACAGCCTAAAAAATCACTTTTCCCCGTGGGCTCGAAACCCAGAGAGATGGTATATGAACTCTTTCTCTATTTCTCTCTCTCTCTCTCTCTCTCTCTCTCTCTCTCTCTCTCTCTCTCTCTCTCTCTCTCTCTCTCTCTCTCTCTCTCTCTCTCACTCTCTCACTCTCTCTCTCCCTCTCCTCCCTCTCTCCCTCCCTCTTCTCTCCCCTCCCTCCCTCCTCCCTCCCTCCCACCCTCCTTCCTTCCCCTCCCTCCCTCCCTCCCTCCCTACTCCCCCTCTCTTCCTCCCACCCTCCTTCCTTCCCTTCCCTCCCTCCCTCCCTCCCCTTCCTCCCTCTCCCTCTCCCTCTCCCTCTCCCTCTCCCTCTCCCTCTCCCTCTCCCTCTCCCTCTCCCTCTCCCTCTCCCTCTCCCTCTCCCTCTCCCTCTCCCTCTCTCTCTCTCTCTCTCTATCGGTTGAGAGAACGCGGTAAGTTACACGTCTTAAATTAATTTAGAGTTGTTTAATAGGGTTAGGGATTCAGAATCAGAAGGGCATTATAATTCCATCCCTGCTTTGGTATCCGAGTGCCCCCCCCCCAAAAAAAAAAAAAATCGGAGCATGATTATTTTAAACCCCTCAAATCAGGCATAGATATAACTTATCTACCTGCTCCTGACACGTTTATGGTTGTCATTTGAATGCAACAGGATGAGAAATATAGTTTTATGTAACGATATGAAATGTTGTGAGAAAAAAAGGGGTAAACAGAAGGCATAGAAATCACGCTAAATCATCTTAATGCACTACGGAATGATGTACTAGTAGCAATAATGTTAATGACTGTGATAATCTTTAGTATACTGGGTATTATTTCAATTGTCTATTCTCGTTACAATCATCGATGTTCTCATTAAAACCGTTATAATTCTTATTACTATAATTGCTATCGGGGTCACTTTTATCACCATCACTGTCATTATCAAAACCACAGAGAAAGAGAAAGAGAGAGAGAGGGGGGGGGGAGAAAAAAAAAAGAAAAAGAAAGAAAGGGAAAGTGAGAGGAGTCAGAGAGGCGAACAAACAAACAGAGAAAGATTGAGAGAGGAAAAAAGATTAAGGAGCCAGCAACTATAAAATAAAGAAGCAAAAAACGACATACACAATAGCAAGGAAGACCCCCCCCCCCCTCCTCCTGAGAAGCTGACCATGTCTTTGAATTTGGAAGAAGTGCCGTAGGACCATCGAGAAAGTCTTTTCTATCGAATTGGGTTTCGAAGATTCCCAGAAGTCATCTATATTTTTTCGTTCTCTCTCTCTCTCTCTCTCTCTCTCTCTCTCTCTCTCTCTCTCTCTCTCTCTCTCTCTCTCTCTCTCTCTCTCTCTCTCTCTCTCTCTCTCTCTCTCTCTCAAGTTTCTCTTCCTCGAAATGTTAGTGATTACTTTGATGTTTCATGGGACGAAAAGAAATTTCTCTTGTGAATTTGTGAGGGGAAACTAAATCATTACAGTTATTATCACTATTATTATTATTGGTAGTATTGTTATTATTATTAACCCCGCCAAGGAGGTATTTTTTGGAAGTGTTGGTTAGTTAGTTGGTTAGCAGGACAACTCTAAATGTATGAACAGATTTTTATGAGATTTTGACCAGAGGTGTGTCTTAGCCCTCCTTAGATCCGAATCCTGCGCAGGGTAAATTATGAACAGATTTTTATGATTTTTTTCTTTATCATATGTTTCTTAACCCAACTTAGCTGTTTAATGTTGTTGGTGATCCGGATCTAGGATTTTTTTTAAGGATTCATTAGATTTTTAAGATCTTTAAGATTTAGTTTCAATTCCATTTGTTACAATGGATATTCTTTGCTGTAACATACTGTCTGTTTTATTTTGCCCAAATCTCCCCCTGTGCAAGGAGTGGCCGGGGTTACCACTCACTGGCCGGGCGTGGGATTGAACGCAGGTCCGCAAGATTGCTAGACCAGCAACTTACCGCTGCGCCAGCACAGCACACAATTAGCACTGCGAGATAGGGAAACAGACGTCACCAGCGTGGTTGTAATGTAAATTTTGAAGTAGGAATATTTCTATTGCAACAGTGACCCTATTGCCTTAGTGGAGGTATGCTCTCTCTGGGCGCTGTTAATTATCATTACTATTATTATTAGGATTATAATCATTATTATTTTTATCATTGTTGTTATTATTATCATTATCATTATTATTATTATTATTATTATCATTATTATTATTATTATTATTATTATTATTATTATTATTATTATTATTATTATTATTATTATTATTATTATTATTATTATTATTATTATAGTTATTATTATTATTATTGTTATCGTCATCGTCATCATCATCATCATCACCATCAACATCATTATCCTCATCATCATTGTTATTTCCATCATCATCATTATTACTATTGTTGTTATTATCGTTATCTTTATTATTATTATCATTACTACTACTACTACAGCTACTGTTATTGCTAATCATTATTGTTATTATTATCATTGTTATTACTATTATCATTATTATTATTTTCATCATCATTATTATTATTATTATCATTATCATTATCATTATCATTATCATTATCATTATCATATCATTATCAATTATCATTATCATTATCATTATTATCATAATCATTATCATTATCATTATCATTATTATTATTATCATTATTATTAGTAGTATCATCCTTATTATCATCATCATCATCATCGTTATTGATATTATTATTGTCATCATTACCACTACTACAATCATTATTATTATTATTATCATCAATCTTATTATCATCATTGTTCAGAGAAAAGAAAGAAAAGATTTTTTATCATTTCATCATTTTCATTAGCATCATAGTCATTTTTATGGAACCAATTAATATTTCTGTTTCTATCCTTACCATTATTATCATTGCCATTATCATTATTACTATTGTTCATATTTAATTTTCTCTATTATCATTATCATCATCATCATTATGATGATTGATTTTATTCATTATCTTTATCATTATCATTATCATCATCATCTTCATCATCATCATTATTACCATTTTCATTATTTTAATTGTTATCATTATCATTATTATAATCCCTATCATCATTGTTATCATCATTATTATTATTAACATAACTATTATCATTATTGTTATTATCACTAATATCATCTTCACCATCATCCTCATTATCAATCTACTGTGATTACTATTGTTGATATCACCTTTATTATGTTCAACGTCGTTATTATTATCATAGATATCATCATCATCATTCTTTTTATTGCTATTATCATTATTGTTATCATTATTATCATTATTACTATAATTGGTATTACCATTACTATCATTATTATTACTGTTTTTTCATCATCGTCTTATTATTGTTGTCGTTATATACTATCATCATTATCAGTTTTAATATCATTGTTATCATAATTGTTATCATCGTAACTATTATCACCAATAGTATTAGTAATAGTAATAGTAGTAGTAGCATCATCATTGTCATTATTATCATTTTTACTATCACCATTATCCATATTATCATTATCATCATCATTACTGTTATATTTTTATCATTATCGTCATTGTTATCATTATTGTTATCATTATCATCATTATCATTATTAATATATTATCATTATTATCATTATTGATATTATTATTATCATTATCGATATCATTATTATCATTATTGATATTATTATCATTATTGATATTATCATTATTATCAATACTAATATTGTTGTTATCATTGTCATTGTTATTATCATTACTATTATCTTTATCATTATCTCTATTATTATTGTCATTATCATTATGATCATTATTTTTATCATCATAACTCTAATTATCATTATTACAATCATTATTAATAGTAATAGTAATAGTAGTCAGGATCATTATCATTATTACTATTACCTTTATCATCATTATCTTCATCATCTTCTTCGTTACTATTTTATTATTACTATTATCATTATTGTTATTATCCTTATTAGCCTTATTATCATTATCATTGTTGTATTTGTTGTTATTGTTATTATTGTTATCATCATTCTCATCATCATCATCATGATTACTACTGGCATTATCATCATTACTATCATTAAGACTCTTACGGCGGGGGTTTCTTAGGCACTGGGTTCCCTCGGGGGTTCCTCCGGGACTCTTTAGCGACAGAGAAATTCATGAGGTAAGATTCTGTTGCCTCGTGTCTCGGAGGGAGTGTTCGATTCCGTGTGTGCAAGTCGAGAGGATTTTTTTTCAAGGGGCGTGAGCGTCACTTTATGCCACTTGTGGTTTGGGGAACGCATGGTTATGTAAGACATATGTAGACGTGTTGCTCTTTCTCTAGATTGCAAGATTTTTTATTATTATTCTAACGATTTACTAACGCCATTCTGACTGCAACTGTCTCGAAAGTAAGAAAAAAAAAGTTGCATAAATAAAAAGGCTAAATTTAAATGTACAAGTGCACACCTGGCTTTGGTGTACGTTTTCTCTCTCTTTGTGTACCTTTTGGGGGTTATTTTTTCATATTTTCTCCAACTCTGAAATTATGGTGAGATTTTGATTTTTTTGAATATCATAAATATATTATATAAAGCACTATATGTGAACGGGGGACCATGTCATGAAAGAATGGCAAAAATCTACATTTTATTTTTACCTCCTTTGCCAGGAAAGAAAAAAAAAAAATTATTACAAAACGTTCATTTCACAAAAAAAAACACGCCCTAAGATGAATTTATAGTCAATTCACAATATAGTTTATTGACTAACCACGACAGTGACTCTACAATAGTTGACGTTCATTTGTGTGTATGTGTGAGTGTGTGTCTATATATATATATATATATATATATATATATATATATATATATATATATATATATATATATATATATATCTATATATATATATATATATATATATATATATATATATATATATATATATATATATATATATATATTTATATATATATATATATATATATATATATATATATATGTATATATATACATATATATATACATATATATATATATATATATATATAAATATATATATATATATATATATATATATATATATATATTGTATGTATGTATGTATGTATGTGTGTGTATATATATAAAGAGAGAGAGAGGAGGGGATAGAGAGTGGAGAGGAGAGAAAGATATATATATAAAACGAGAGGAAGAGAGAGAGGAGAGGAGGGAGAGAGAGGGGGGAGGGGGTAGAGGGGAGGGGGGGGAGAGGGAGGAGAAGGGAGAGAAGGAGGGAGGGAGAGGGAGAGAGAGAAAGAGAGAGCTAGTTACGTTTTATAGAAGCTTCTCAATCAAATTACCCCCCCTTCTCCCCTCCCCCCTCCCCCCAACACAGATAAACCAAAGCCAATACTGACCGACATTAATTTTCTTCCAAACGCAAGCTGGCGCCGTGGAATAGGGTCAGTCGAAGGACGGAATTAATTATGATAAAGATAAATAATTGGGAAAGAAGCTGATGTTGTTTATGATATTTCTTATTACCTGTTTGTGCGTGTGATTTTAAAGACTACTTGGGTAATAGATATATAAACAAATAAATTAACTTTCAAAAATAAATGGCGGGCTATTCGGTATATTTCCATTACGATATAGACTCCCTTGAAGTGGGCATCAATATCTGATCGTTAATTTGACATATACTTATCACTGGTAGCGAGCCGTGATAACAGATAATTATGAATTAAACCATTACTCTTGATTTATGGCTATAAGCATGTATGTTTTAATAAGTTCAAATCTAGACTCAACTGCCAATTACCACCAGACAAAAACAGGAGGTCGACAGAAATAGTTTAGAATTGCTGTTCGTCGTATATTAATGTTTTACGTGTTAATTTGTCGTTGGTTTTCACAAGCACAAGTACGAATGTTATATATATATATGAATGACGACTTTCCATACCGCAAATGCACTAAATTAAAAGTGATGCACGATGTATATTTATGCTTTGCTGTTCATATTTCGTTGGCTTTCACTAACATAGGCATAAATGTCATCTGCGCATATGCTGCAAATTCAGAGTGATTCTATCTCTCTCTCTAAATCATTTAGAAATAATAGAGCATAAAATCCTTCTAACATTCTCTCTCTCTCTCTCTCTCTCTCTCTCTCTCTCTCTCTCTCTCTCTCTCTCTCTCTCTCTCTCTCTCTCTCTCTCTCTCTCTCTCTCTAAACAATTTGGAAATAAAAGAACATAAATCTCTAAACAATTTGGAAATAAAAGAACATAAATTTCTCTCTCTCTCTCTCTCTCTCTCTCTCTCTCTCTCTCTCTCTCTCTCTCTCTATATATATATATATATATATATATATATATATATATATATATATATATATATATATATATATATATATATATATATATATGTACACATATTTACATATATATGTATATATGTATGTACATATATTGGTAATTTTTTATGTATATATATATATATATATATATATATATATATATATATATATATATATATATATATATTGTGGATGTGTGCGTGTTTGTGGGTGTGTGTGTTCGTGTATGTGTGTATGTTCGAGAAAAACAATTCTTCCAGGCGTCTTCAGCAGGGAAAGCGGTGTATCGTCACCTTGGCAAAAGCGTCTCTCGCGTAACGGACAGGTTACAATCCTCTGAATGCAGGCGTTAGCTAAGAACTCCGCTTAATATTTCATCAGAAAAATCACTTTTTATGGTATCTGATTCTGTATTTTCTGTTAAATTATATCATAAGATGAACAATTTATCTCTTACTTTTGAACTCCTCGTCTCTCTAAGTCGAGAATATTTTGTACTATTCAATGGAATAGAGAATATTTTAAGTGAAAAACTCAGAAAAATCTATCAACATTCTTCTGTTGATATTGCATTCGGTGACTATATTTTCAACTTCATAAAATCGTATATATGGGATGGGTAGGCCAATATTTTAATTTAGTGAAGTTCATTTGTTTTGATAGCGCATCAGAGTGTAAGGGTTGCCAATTGGAAGTGTGTCATTGTTTTAGAGGCACTGTATAAAAATATAGGAGAAAATATTGCGCTTTCTAAAGGTTACATTTATTTACTTCTCTGCCAAGTTGATGCGGCGCTAGCTTGTTAGCTGTTTTGAAATGCGCACTTAAACTGTTACCAACCGCCGATAAAATGAACTCCGACCTCGACTTCTGCCATATGTTATCTCTCTCCGTGATTGTTGGTGGGAATACTTGTCTATAGCTTTTAAAACCTGAGTATGTATATTGTTGTGTGTTATTTTGACATTTCTATGTTCTCCAAGGACCGTTATGATTTGTACTTTACAGAAAAACACGTCCACATGTCTGGCATCATTGAACGTCTTGCCCGCCGACGGGAAAGGCTAAATCAGTAGCAACTCGAGGAATTTATGACATCAGATTTTGAAGACATCACAAAAGTTGCGATTCTGTTTTTGGAAGAAAGCACATAGGGTTTACTTTGATGCTGGCTGCACCCACAAACTGGCCGGACAGCCTGCCCTGCTGGCAAGAATTATGTCAAAAAGTGAATGGACAATTATATTGCGAAATTGATGGTATACTTAAAATCATTATTTTTCATCCTTTTTGAAAATTATAAAGACCAAAAGGAATAATAAACATGTGTTTTTTTTCCAAAAACAGAATCGCAATTTTTGTGGTCATAACCTCCTCTAGTTGCTACTGATCTAGCCTTTCCCGCCTGCCGACCCAAGTGTTTTAATTAAGCAGGGAACGGTACAGTTCTTGCCCAAGCACTCCCCTGCTTAAAACTCTTTTAGAATAGTTTCACCCAAATATACAACTCGAAACTAATGCCGAATGCCATGATCATACCCATTCAAACAGCAAAGGCGACCAACTGAGATGCACATTTGAAATATACTATTGTCCATTCAAAGATGCAATATGCTAAAATGCGAATTATTGTTACAAAGAAAAAAATATATATGTAATAAGGAAAGAAAGAAAAACATTTGGCACAGGAATACATGCACTCGTTCATTCATAAGTCATCATATATCATAACACAAACTCAAGACAATAACGGGTACCCAATAACGCTACCCATTAACAGTACCCCCTGAGGACTTCCACTGGTTTTCCCTTAGGCCTTTAATTACTGCTCAATCGTCCCTTTCTAACATTCTCCTTGGGGCATTATTTAGATACCCTCTCGGCCGTTCCAGTTGATACCCGCTTTGTCCTACCACTTCCACTTCTCGTCTTGTGTACCCTAAATCATATCGTGGAACAAATACACCTAAAAGTAGGTTGGCTGAGTGTAGTGACATAAAACACAAATATTACCATTTATCTGCTCGTAAAATGTAGTAAAGCTATGATATCGGTACCTTATGATACCTTTCACCCCCCCTCTTTGTTCCTATAGTATCTTGAGCACGAGTTTATGGTGCTTAATAATATCCCAGAGATAAGCAATGATAAGCACCCGGTTTGTTTTGCATTGTGTGAGGCCAAACCGAATGAATATTCGTTTATACAGACATATACACAGAAATAAATCCATATCTGTCTGAAAAATGTCTATACATTTATCTATCTATACGGTAGATATGCATGCCTAGACTGATAAATATACATTAATTTCATATTATTTACATATCTGCATAATTAATGTTCATAAGATCGGGCACAATAATAATAAACTGGCCGAAAATGTATCATGTACTGTACATACTCAATTCGCAGTTGGTGTACTGTCATTAAATGTCGTTTGCATGACTCAGTATGTTTTTCTTTGTATTGTTTCCCTGTTCTTAGGTGTACACTCTTAGGGGGGGGAGGGGGAGTCGACAAAAACAGTGCTCTTTGTACACTTGAGAAAATATTGAAAATGTTGAACCCCCTGTAAGACAGATGATAGAGAAACAAGATGAAAGGAGAAACAGGGAAAATGAGAGCAAATAGCGGATAGATGGATCGATTCTGGTAGATATGTGGAGATAGATAGGTTGGCAAATAAAAGAGAAGAAAATGCAATAACTAAAATTGATGAATATATATATGTATATATATGTATATATAGTGGTAGCCAAGTGGTTAGAGCTTCGGACTTTGGATTCGTCGACATATCCAGGTTCGAGAGTTCGAGTCTCTTGGCTGGCACGTTGTTCCCCTGGCAAGGAACTTCACCTTAATTGCTTTGTGCGAATGGTCTGTGTGAGTGTTGTGTATGTGTGTATGACTGTATGTTAAATTGGCAGTATAAGTGTGTGACTGAGGATAATTGAGAATTTATGATAGTATGTATATGATTTAATTTGTATAAGAATTGTATGTAATTATACATATGATATATTGAAAGTGAAAACTAGAAAATACTACAAAAGCATAGATTGCGTAAACAGAAATTACTATGGAAGCATAGATTGCATAAAATACTAAGAAAGCATAGAATGGAATAACAGAATACAAAAATGAAGAGTTAAAGATATATAGTGATAATATAGATACATATACAAGGCGAAATATATAGATAACTGAAAACAGAAAATACAATTTTTAAAAAGGTGAAATCTAGGAGTGGTTAGAGCATCGGACTAGGATTCACCGACAAATCCAGGTTCGAGGGTTCGAGTCACGTGGCTGGCGCGTTGCTCCCCCGGCAAGGAACTTCACCTCAATTGCAAAAGGTATGAATGGTATGTGTGATTGCTGTATAAATGCGTATGACTGTATGTATGAATTGGCAGTATATATGCGTATGTCTGAGGATAATTGCGTGTATATAATTGTATATAAATTGTATGTGACTATATGTATGATATATGTAAACTGTGTCCAATGCTATATATGTAAACGTATGTACACTGATGAAGGAAGATAAAAATCGATAGATAATACAGAAAGAAGGTAAAGAAAGAAAATTAGAAAATACTACGAAAGCATAGGTTGCACAAATAGAAACTAATTACATGTACATATTTTTTTTCTCTCTTTCGTAAGAAAGCATAGATAGTATGAATTACAAATAATTATTTGTTTTCTCTCTCTTTCGTAAGTAAGCATAGATTGCATAAATTAAAAAATACTATAAAATACTACGAAACAACAGAAATAACAGAATACAAAAAAGAAGAATCAAAGATATACAGCGATAATATAAATACATATACACAAAAGCGAAATATATAGATAACTGAAAACAGAAAATATTAATTAAAAGAGGAGAAATCTAGGATATTTAGAGATAGCAAATCACATATGAATAGAAAGATAGATAAATAGATATATATTATTTTCTATCAGATGTTAGAAAAACAAGATTCTCATGAAAATGGAAACTGTCACATATACGGAGAATTCGTTAAAAAAAAAAAATCCTATAATAAAGGTGTATTGTGTCTGAAACTTTGAAATGAAACTTGATCAACACATTAATGAGATCTCGGCGAAACACAATAATTCGTTCAAAGCTTGTGCTTATGTTACTTAATATATGACCCAGAGACAAGCAGTGATAAAATGTATCATGTACTGAACATACCCGATTCGCTGTTGGTCTACTGCCAATAAATATCGTTTGGATGAGTTAGCTTTTTTTTCTTTGTTTTGTTTTCCTGTTAGGGGGAGGTGTATATGGGGGGGGGGGGTCGGCAAAAAAGTGCTTTTTAGGCTTTTTTTTCGGTGCCAAGAAACTGTCTAACTATGGTTTTTTTTTTTTTTTTTTTTTTGCGACACTTCTCCGGGCCGATCGCGACAGCAACGCTGCCGATGCTTCTACGCCGTTGCCACACGTGCGGCTCCGCCCCCATTCCTAGGAATTGTACTCGAGTTGACGAATCTGATTTTGTTTTTGAGTTGTATCAATTGACAAATCACTGGTTTACTGATGTGACATTAGGAAATAACAATAAATACAAGTTGTTAGTTAGCAACATCTTCAAATTACAAATCAAACGACAGAAAATTATCGAAATCAGATGAAAATGCCCCGGCCCTAGGCGCCTCCCATCATACTTCTTCATTCGTCCATCGACACTGGTTGCGAAGGTCACACCTTTAAATATTTTGAAAATGACACTATTTATTGATTGATATCAACTACATTCAAAAGGATATATAAGTTTACGTCTGCATATTCAATTATACATACATAAGAAAAATGATTATGTAAAACCTAATATAAATTTTCATAATATTCTTTTAAGCATTCGAACAGATTCTGTAAACAAAACATGAGATACTTTCCCGTATATTATTCGTCATGGAACACTTTTGGAGGCCTGAACATTGCCCTAGACTAAAGCATAAATAACATAAGAAAAATAGTAACTAGCCTTACATAACATATCGCATAAAAAATGTACACATACGAAAGATAACCCTGAACCTCGCTATACTGTTATATATGGTAGTGTATATTTTTAATATCATATTTCTGCATATATATGCATATATATATATATATATATATATATATATATATATATATATATATATATATATATATATATATATATATATATATATATATGCATATACATACATACATGCATATATATGTATATGTATATATATATATATATATATATATATATATATATATATATATATATATATATATATATATATATATATATATATATATATATATATATATATATACCATATATATATATATATATATATATATATATATATATATATATATATATGCATGTGTGAATACATATGTGTTTATATATGTGTGTGTGTATACTGTATATATATGTATGTATGTATAAACACATTTCTGTATATATATATACATATATGCACACATACACGCGCGCGCGCGCCCGTAAATACTTTTAAACTAGTACTTAGTCTAATAACATCCTCATTAACGTCATCGTTACTAATATTACACCATACAGTGTAGCATCAAATTCGAACTTCCCATTTTCTTCCAATTTTAAAACGGGCAGAGGTGGTCCGCGCGCTCATCAGCCAGGTGCAGTTGCCTATGTATGACTCCGCCCCCATAAATAGAGGCGGAGTCAGAGGAAACTGTAGTACTGCACTTCCTTGGCGCCGAAAAAAAGGCCTTTTCTACGCTTGTGAAAATGTTGAAAATGTCGAACCACCTGTAAAACAGATGATAGAGAAGCAAGATGAAAAGAGAAACATAAATTAGTTAGCAAATTACAGATTGATGGTTCTATTCTGATAGATAAGTGGAGATAGATAGGTTGGGAAATAAAAGAAAAGAAAAT
>NC_091581.1:12675500-12678000 GCF_042767895.1 Penaeus vannamei
GCATATATATGCACTTAAATATCTATGTACTGTTGCGGAATTATATTTCAGTGTATTTTCTGGGTCCCACTTTTGTACATCTGGCAACCAATCAAAGTAAACATAGCGTAAATAGTATTTTTGTGAGTGAGGCTAAAACCCTGGGTATTTTGTAACAAAGTGTGTGATTGGTCGAATGTAAATAACCAATGAGTATATTAATTAATATTTTTTTAAACTAAGCCATTTAATCTTCCGTTTTCTTCAAAAAGTTATTAAAAAAACGTAATACTAGTTATCGTTGATTTTGTAGTTGGATATTCTTCAAATGCGATATCCTCGCATTGTTTGTTTATCGAAACGGCAACACCGATGGCGTGGAGGCGGCATTTCCCCAGTCTTCCGACACAAGAAGTATCAATGATTTTAGCTTCATGCTTTAAATATCTCTGTATAGCAGCAAAATCAAACAAAAATGTGCCAAAGATCTTTGTAAATACTTCTCGTAGCTGCACCATAATCGATCTAGTAAAATATACGTTTTTCCTCTTTGCCAGAACCAAACACTTATTTTGAATAAACAGAAATGATGCTACATTATATTCTTCTTTACAGAATGCATAGATTCTTCATCATTGTGTGTGTGTGTGTGTGTGTGTGTGTGTGTGTGTGTGTGTGTGTGTGTGTGTGGCGTCCATGGAAATACGAAGTCACTGCTTAGTGACGAGTTATGAAACTATATTTAATTCGTTACGGTATTCAGAATGTCCTTTATCTTGTGCTAAAATCTGATATTTTTTTCTGTTATTATTCCGTAAGTCTTGACGTTTTTAGAAGGAGGCGCATCCACATTCGATCAGTTGAGCGAGAAAATACAAGTTCGCTTGTTTCAACTCAAGTAACTACAAGCTAGGGGGTTCCAAAGAGGGTGAACAGCAAAAGTCAAAGAACCGACTCTCATTACAGGAGCTGTATATCAGATATTTTGATGAAGAAAAAAAAATCGTTTGAATTAATATCAATATCTTGCTCTTTACTTTTATATGTTGTTTATGCAGTTTTTTATTTTCCTTCTTTTTGTCAATACACGCTTGTTTACAGTGTATGTGTATGTGTAGAAAAAAACTCTTGTCTTTTATCACAAAATATAATCAAGGTTTTTATATGTCATGTTCATTGTGAACTAATAGATCAGATCTAGGCACGGATTCAATAAACATACAATAAGAATCATTTTAGAATATTAACTGAACGCAAAACCGTGGTCGGGTTAACCAAGCCTCAACGATGTGTGTATGTATTGTGTGTGAAAGAACTGCAATTATACAGTTTTTAACGCGTTAGTTAGAATCTTTTGTTTTATATTTCACACATTTTGAGCCCCTTCGCACACAAAACGCCATGCCATGTAGTTGATAACTAAGACACTCACACACACACACACACACACACACACATATATATATAATTATTTATTTTTATTTTTTCATAGATGATGGGGGATGTTTATTAATTTTGGAGATACTTTTACTAAAAATGGTAAGAACTGTAGAAAGGGGAGACAAATAGTAATGTTTATGATGGGAAATATGTATTGTTATTCAAACGGTGTCTAATCCCTGAGACAGAGGTGACGTGTTCACATGCAACGTCTCGATTTCTATCAGCTGGTTCGAGGTTGCTTCATTAGCCGTTTCTCAGACATTGACAATATTCGGCCAAACATTTTTCGTCGGGTTTGAGCGACATCCCTCGCTTGGCCATCGAAGGCCTTCCACGTGGTGTTAGGCAGGGAACTACTTCCTAACTCTTCTGGACGCGTGTATAGGGCAGTTATGCTCATTGTTTCTGGGAAGGGCCAAGGCATAACAGTGTACTGATGGGAGGATTTTTTTCTAACAATTCGATATATTTGTCTGAGGCATTTTCCCCGTTTCGCCAACATCATGTAGGGAGATCCACCCCCACATATCGCAGGTCACGCGGCCGCGCCTCGCCGTTGTATATATAATTTGTCTGTCATATATGAAATGTAAATAATGATATAGAATCTGAACATGAAATATGACGTGTAGGGCACTGTTCTGTATAAACAAATATCTATATTGTAAATTGAAATAAATCGATTTCTGAAATATTGAAAAGGGCTAACATTTACACCTTTAATTCCCTTCAGCAATGGAGCTTTCCGTGTATTCCCGGTGTATTTTGGTCGTTATGGGTGCCCTCCTTTTCCCACCCTGTCTGCCTGTACACCATCGTCCGGGAGATGCGCAGCTCTCCGAATATATCACCGTTGGAGAAGTTACTTTCCCTCACCCCATTGTCAAAAGTCAGAGTTGGTCCCATATCCATCTGGACGTAAGGGACATGTTTTGTAGAGAAACATGCTTTCTAAGCCGCGGGATGATGCGGTAGGGTGACCTGTTCCTTTCTGCCCCGACTTTGACCCTAGCATGCTGACGTCGGCATAACAGTGCTCATTCACAGCTGAGTCGACTGAGAGGGGCAGCCGTGCGCG
>NC_091581.1:12683000-12685500 GCF_042767895.1 Penaeus vannamei
AGTCTTTTCTTGGTGTGCCCGCGGTGCCCGAGAGCCTTTGGCTTGCTTGCGAGAATTTACGTTGGTGCTTCATTGTTTGTTTTATCATAATTGTTCTTCTCATTATAATGGTTAATGGTTAAAAAACAAAATAAATGCGCTAGACATCTAAGGCACAGTAAAGGGTGGTGAAGGGCGATAAGTTGTTATGCAACTACCTAGAGTAGAATTGGAAGGTTAAAAATGGGTAAAGGAGGTGATAAGGAAATGGGTTATGGTGAGTTTAGGTAAGGGGATTAGATCAAGAGAAGGACATGTATGCGTCTGAGGAAGGAGAACAGGTTGTCAAAACAGAAAGTGTGAGATTCTGCAAGCATGTCCGATAGGTTGGGAGGTCGGTGAAGGGAGGATAGGTGGGGGAAAGCAGAGGTGCGGGCTGTAGCAAAGCGTGGACAAGACAGCAGAATGTGTGGAACTGAAAGAGGGACTTTATATCGGGAAGTTGGAAATTCTTATAATAATAATTGTGATAATTATCGTTGTTGTTAGTCTTAATACTTTTGTAGTTATCATCATTATGAACATCATCATTATTAGTTATAACTATTATTCTTATTTTCATTATTATTATTATCAGCATTATTTTCATTATCAGCATTATCATATCATAATTATTACCATAATTATAATTACCATTATTATTGTCACTACTGTTATTATCATTGCTATCATAGTTATTATTATCATTGGTAGAATGCTATTTTAATGGTGCTGCATCAATCTAACTTTTTCTCATTCCCTGATCTCCCTCCTATCTCCCAATCCCTCCCCCCCTACTCATCTCTCCCTCCTTTACCCTTCCCTAATTCCCCTCTTACTACCCACTCTCCTTCGCCTCCAAGACGGGCTGTTCCATATCGGCGATGGCTCTTCACTACTGGGTGACGGCGAGCGTGTGCTGGATGCTGGCCGAGGGCGGGCATCTCTTCCAGAAGGTACAGCACGTCCTCTCCCCCACGCATTACATGCCGGCGTACTGGTGGGTGCCGTGCTTGGTCCTCTTGTTTTTGTCTTGTGTTGAAGTCTATTAGTGCTTTATAGATAAAGAGAGAGAGAGAGAAGGTGTGTGTATGTGTGTGTGTGTGTGTGTGTGTGTGTGTGTGTGTGTGTGTGTGTGTGTGTGTGTGTGTGTGTGTGTGTGTGTGTGTGTGTGTGTGAGAGAGAGAGAAAAAAAAAAGAGAGAGAATGTGTGTTTGAATATGTATGTGTATTATGGATGTGTGCGTTTGTGTATTGATAGATAGACGTGAGTTATTCTCTCTCGATCCCATTCTAACTACCCATCTACTTATCTCTCTAGTTGGCATGTTCCTTTCCTTAATTTATTTTACTATGTTATTCTTTTCTTCATTATTTATTCAGCTGTTTAGTCCTTCTGCTGCCTGTCACGTTACCTGCTTATGCATATCTTTTTAAAAGCATTTTTACCACAAATTAACGAAATTCTGAATAATAAAAGGAAAATGCACTCAAAGTTATCCACAGAGGTCATATCAAATAGAATGTACATTATCAGCAAACTTGTCACTTACTATTAGCACAATCTGTGGACATGAGAGCACCTTTTTCATTTCGTTATCATACATTACTTGTAAACCACACTTATGATATAACATATCCTCGACATACTTCAGCGTGTAAAACGGTATTCATTTCATCAGGGTAGTTTCGTTCTAGCGTTTTCCTCAATTCCTTAGATTTCGTTTAAGCTTCATGTGTATAACTATGTGTCAAATAATTTTATCGGTAAAATTATCGCGGATAACAATCAGGGTTACAGTAAAACAAAAAAAAAATATGGAATGGTTACCTTGACGTAAACTGAGACACTTTCCATCTATGGCAAAAGGTGCGCAAATCGAAAATAAAGGAGTTACACGACAGAGACAGAGAAGACCGACCCATCTTTTTCTGTCCCTCGCCATGTTGACATCGTGAATGTAAACAAAATTGTGATCAGTCAACTCATTCTTACGCTCTGTTAAGTAGTTCATGTATTACTACGCCGTTGTCAAAACGATATTTGGCTAATTAATCAGTGTCTGCTGTTCCACATATATACTTTCAAAGGTCTTTGTTAACGTTATTATACCTCATTTTCATGTTTCAAGATTTATTGGACAGTGATTTAAGGCAATCGGTCTGAAGCACCTTCTGCGCAGGCGCATTTTCGCGTTCTGCCGCCAGGTTTGACAGGACGATTCCCAGGGCAGACCGGTGACAGGAGACAGGTGAGAAATGTTTCGGTTTTGGTCTTACGTCGATTCTAGGTTGTTCTTAAGACTATTTAGTGGAAACGAAGAAGAAAAAAGACCTAAATAACTATCGCAGTTCGATTTCTGAGGCCATCAAGTACCGCAAATCCCGAAAAAAGCGATAAAAACGAAGCGATCCACGATCCACAATAGACCGACCGAAAGAAGCGAAGGAAAATTGACAGTTCGGTCCTTCGATATATATA
>NC_091581.1:12695500-12703000 GCF_042767895.1 Penaeus vannamei
TCCGGTGTGCATCTTTTACTTCTTCCTCGAGTTCTATCATAAAGTGTTCGTCGTATTAAGATATGCAATGTTTTTATTTGCGACAACAATATAGTTTAAGGTACCATTAAAAATTAACCCTTTTTCGTTTGTCAGAATGCGTATTTTTTAAGTACTTTATAGTTTTACACCTAAGAGTTTGAGCTGAACAACAACACTGCTTTCTTCATTAACCTTCTTCATAATGTGTGAAGATTATGAAGTCCAATATAGAAAGGAAACATAACTTGGAAGCCATTTGCCCTTTGCATTACCGAGTACTCGTACAGACATTAAGATAATCTTTTGTTTGGGTTATAAACATGGCAGAGAGAGAAAGAGCGAGATTTAAAAAGAGATAGGCAAATACAGGAGAAGAAAAAGAAGAATAGCAATAATCATGATAATGATAACAATTAAAATGATAGTAGTAATAATAATGAAAATGAAGACAATGACAATCAGAATAATGATAGTAAATAATAATGAAAATGATAATGACAACGATAATAATGATAATAATAATAACAATAACAACAAAAATGATACTAATAATAGTAACATTAATAATAATGATATTAATAATGATAATAATAGTAATAGTAATAATGATGACGGCTATAATGATGATAATAATGATTATGATAATAAGGATGATTATAATAATAATGATAATGATAATAAGGATGATAATAACAACAATAATAATAATGATGATAATGATAATAAGGATAATAATGATGATAATGATAATAATAATAATAACAATAATTATAATAGTAATGATAATAACAATGATGACAATATTAATGCTAATGATAATAATAATTATAACAATAATAACAACGATAATGATAATAATAGAAATAGTGATGATATCAATAACAAAGATGATAACAATAATAACAATACCAGTAGTAGTAATAATAATAGTGATAATAACAGTAATGATAATAATAGTGATAATGATGATAATAATAATGACAATAATAATGAAAACAATAATAGTAATAATGATAAAAATAATAATAATTTGAATAAAAATGATGATGATAATGATAATAATAATAATAATGATAATAATAATAATAATAGTAACAATAATGATAATAACAATAACAATGATAATGATAATGTAAATAATTATAATAACGATAGTAATAGTGATAATTATAAAACAATAATAATGATAATTAAAAAGCAATAACAATGATAATGGTAATGATAATAATAATGATGATAGGAAAAATGATAATCATAACATAATGGTAAAAAATAATAGTAACAACAATAGTAATCATAATAACAATGGTAACAATAGTAAAACTGGCAATAATGTCAATAATGATGATAGAAATGATACTGGTGAACTCTGGTTTTGAAATAGCCAGTAATGTTTGTTTTGCCACAAATGAAATATAAGTAAATAAATAATAAAGTTGTCTCCCCTAAACCAGAGAAAGAAAACAAACACTTATAAGAGAGAATGAATTTATGTGTAACTTCACTTAATAACTTAACGTATTTGTTTTAAACATCAACAATTAACTATTCACTTAATGAAAAGTCCAGCATACATCTACATTCATAAAGAAATAAATCGATGTTTTAAATAAGAAAAGAAGAAAATACTGCATTTGGACCATATATATTGGATTGGAGGTTCATTTCACACATGTTGAAGACGGTCGGCTTGATTCATTCTTATTGCACTTCTACAGCTTTTTATATAGCATAATTTTCAGCTATCAAAATATATTTTTTGAGGTTAGAAAAACAAAGAACGAAGATATTAGGCATACTGAACATCGTTTATGACGTCAAATAGTAATCCGGATTCTTAAAGAAGTATCACGAACGCTCGCTCTAGCAGACAATCGGCGTTGTATCATATACCAGGCTTATATAATTGGAATTATAGTTCCTTATATTTAAATTAAAAAATTAAATCCCATTATTTGTACTAAATTCCTTCAATTTGTACATGTACAAGTAGTTTACAATTATTAACAAAAGAAAAAAATGTATATAGATATTGTTGTTATTATCTTTAATCTCTGTACCTTGAACTTGAACTGACATCGCACACACTACCATCCCCTCGGACGCCGTGAGGTTGAATTATCTCAGAATTTTACTCTAACCTCTTCTTTCTTCGACTTTCGCGATGAAGTTGAGCCCAGGCACTGCCCAGAGACTACAAACGGTCATCGAATTGGGGAAGACTGTGTTCCATTGGGGCTTCATCCCTACAGTGCTTTATTTAGGTACATTGCCATATTTATACATTTATGTAATTTTTATTAAATATATGTTATATTGATTAAAATAAGACAATCTGATTTTAATTCTGGCGAGGAGACAGTTCTCCTGTGAGGAAATTAAGTGGATTATCATTGGTTATCATGAATCAATTCAAACAAATATTATAATTATCTCTTACATATTCACCAGACTGTGAAGTATTTGGTAAATTTCCATATTAACTTCGCATCTCCGATATCGACGATTTTGGTATTGTTATATTCCTCTCACTGTCCACATTGCAATTATATAGTTTTTATTGCGCGGAAACCCCCCGTTAGCGACAAACTTGGCCCCGATAGCAAGGGAGGGCATGGAAGGTTAAGTGCGGGGTTAAGTAACACTAATAATATAACACACTGTGAAATTAACCATGGTTATTCACATGACTTTTCCATGCCGCTCTCCCAACCCCCGCCGAGGAAACAAAACCTCCACCACGTATTCCTGGCAGGCTAGAGCGATACACAATTATCGTCGATCTCGGAGCGGCGGACATATTACAATTACCTCGTAACATTCCCACCGAATCAGCATACTAACCTTGACATAGTCTGCATTGTATACAGAGATGATTGTAGTATAATCAGGTTGAACAGGGTATACCATGAACAGAAGAGCATCTAAAAATCCTAGGTTATGGTAGGGGTTATCAGCTCCGCATCTAGTTCGTGTGCGCTCTATCCTGCCATGAATATGTGGTGGATATTTTGTTTCCTCGGTGGGGGTTAGGGGGCAGCAGCCCTCCCTAGGGGGGGTCGCAGTGAAGTCATGTGAATGATCATGGTTATTTTCACTGTGGGTTATATTATTAGGGTAATTTTCTATTTTACGTCCGCCACTCAGACCACTGCTCCGACATTGTCACCCCTGCTATCAGGGCCAAGTTTGCCGCTAACGGGGGGTTTCCATGCAATAAAACCTACATATTTGGATTGTACAGAGGGAGAGGACTCCAATGATACCAAAATCATTGATATCGGAGAGGGGAAGGTAATATAAAAATTACCTAGTATTTTTCTTGCATGGGTAATATTACATTTTTCCATGCACAGAAAACATCATTTTGTTTACATTTGTGTGGACGAATCTGCAGATAGATGATGAAACAAGTGTATAGAAAGGTGAAAAGGATTTTATGCTTTGGTCCTTTTTTAAAAGATGATTTAAAAAAGGACTAAGTGTGTGCAGAAAGTTACCCAAGAACTACATTTGCACAGACAGAATTTGACCAAATAGTTTTTGTGAGGGGAACGTTCCCTGCGTAGACCAAACTTTACAGTCTGTCATATTCACAGTAGGTCTAGGCTTATATCTTCATTTGGTGTATCTTTTCTCTTCTTTTAGACTATACCATAGTCTATACTCCCTGGATCCTTTTTTGTAGTTCTTTGATATTTTCAAATTATATCTATTATTATTCTTTGTAGGAATATCTTTGTATGTCTCAACATGTATTACTTCTTTACTGGTGGTTGATTTGCTCCTGTAATTAATAAATTCAGGTCAGGGTTTTGTACTCTTATCTTGTTTAGGGCTTGTAGTAGGTTGGTCCTGCATGAGTTAAATCTCGGGCATTGTAAGATTAGATAGTGTTTCTTGATTGCTACACCATTGGCACATTGGATCTGTTTCTATTTTTAGTCTATGCAAGTGTGTTTTGAGTCTTGTGTGTTTTGCCATTAGTCTTGCAATGCTGACATCTATTTTCCTGTTCTGTAACTTTAGTAAGATAACCTTTTATTTTTAGTATTTCATTTTTATTTCTCCTATTAACTTTGTTGAATTTTGGGTCATGGTTGTGGGATCTTTCATTTCAGGAGCTTTTTATGCTGTTTTATCTGCTATTTCATTTTCTTATATATTCTGATGTGAATGGGGATTCATTGCAATTTTGCATGATGTTTTTGTGTTTAGTAAATGTAGTAATGATTGTATTACATATATTATTGGTTTATATTTTCTTGGTTTGTAGTTTTTTACTGTTTGTATGGCTGCTTGTGAGTCTGTTAAGGGTAACTCTTTACAATATGGACGCACTCGCCAGAGACTAAGTCCCTAACTGCACATCAAAAAATATATTTACCAATCTAAGTTGCTGTGACTGAGCACTGCCTGAGGGGAAAGTTGATAGGGGGCTCTGTGGTGTGTTTTGATTTTTTTTCATTACTTGTGGATATTCACCTATTTCCCAACATTTATTAAAGTTAAAGATAATTTCTAATATATTTTTTGAGCATTTAGAGGGCATTAAAGATACCAGGGTATTTATACGTTAAGGGGGTTGTCACCATAGATTTTTGACGTATATTTTTTAAAATACTCGAAAAATTGAGAAAAAAAATCTTGTGTAATCTAGTAGGCTTTGGCAACCCACTGACATAATATTTCTGCTAAATGCACACAAATAAAGAAGTAATGACTAAATATCTGACCCCCCGCCTCCCACTCCGATGTTTACTTTGTCGCGTCCATGCAAATATACTCAAAATAATTTTTTTTTTTTTTTTTAGGATTTTTTCCCGATTTATTTTGATATTCTCTGGTAGCTAGCTGGCAACTCTGTTTACCGATCAGCTGATTCCCAAGACTGGGACTCTGGAGACAAGATGTTGCCATTCTAGGAGACAAAATATTAATAGCTCCTACCTCCACAACACACCTTGCAGACGTACGCCCTCATTACACAGTAAAGGGACACAACTAATGGTAGATGTCTCATTTGTATCTAACAATATGATAAGAAATAAATCTCAATCACAGTTGCAGCAGTTGTTTATGCTTATGAAATACCTCACATGGTCATGTTAGGCATTGCAAAGTCTTTGATGACAAGCACTAATTCTACAATCATGTGCAGGTATTGCCATAAGTACTTTGCAAAAGGGGGGGACCAGGTACCAGCTACACCAGAATACTATGTGAATGCCATAGAATGCAGCAAGATTGACACAGAGATAAGAATTCTGACGAAAAAAAACAAAAACAAACAAACTTCGGAGCCCAATATCTCGAAACTACGTTTGTCAACATTCTTTTTTATTTCTCCATAACTGTTTGGAGATTCTAATGGGGTTTGGGTCATTTGAAAGCTAAATAGATTTGCGATTTTTTACATTATGGATATTTTCATTCACGTAATAGAAGTCCATATATCACATCTTGAGTTCATAGGACTGAGCATTTAGAAAAATTAATTCCCACTAAACTAAAAGGAAATCAAAGATCCGTATAATTGAGACTTTTTGTATTGTTATAGAGTATATGTGGTATTTTTTTCAACAAGTTTGGTTAATGGATAAAGTGTGAATATCAAACTTTGTGATTTTTCACAAACTCGTTTTTCTTAAATAATGCCGTTGTTTATTATTCAGATATTATGAAACTTGATGGTGTTTATCAGTGCTTATGTATATATATTATATTAAAAAATCATGAAAATCCGATCATAAATGACGAACTTTGTTCTCGAGTACGCTTTTTATTATTATTATTGATTTATTTTGCTGATTTTAATGAAAACCATACTCTTTTATCTAGACCCTTGTGAGATATCTGAGATTTTTTTTCTTCTTCTTCTTCTTTCTTTTTCTTTCCTTCTTTTTTATCACTAAAGACTTTTTAAGTAATGGTGAAAAAAAAAATAAAGAATAGTAAAAGTTTAAGACAGTGATGTGTGTAGATAGAGGGAAATGGATACCGCTGCAGCGGCCTCACAGTCATGGCTAAATGACGAAAATATAACTTGCAGTCCCTGTTCAGATTCTAAGGCTCGTATCTTGTTTACCTTGCCAGGAATAACACAACACTGACTGCTTAACTCATTACTGTGATGTCCGAAGTAGTTCATGCGTTCCTATGCACTTGTCAATTGGCTAATTGGATATTTGGCTAACTATCAATGTCTGCTGTTACACATTTATGCTCTTCAAGCATTTTGTACTTTATTTATAGCTCTTAAGATTGATCTATAGGCTAGCCTTATTTAGAATTGTGTGCGTATCGTGCGTTTCACATTTTCATTTGCAGCTGCAAGAAGCCAGCCATTCAGTGACAGAATGCTGGTGAGAAATGTGTTTCCAGTGTTATATTGATTCTGGGATATTTTTAAGACATACATAGGCGACGAAGAATAATTAGAATTTAGTACCCATCCCAGTTTAATATCTGGGCCCATCAAGAGCTCCAAATACTGAAAAAAAAGTGATTAAAATAGAAGCAATCTAGACGATAGAAGCGAACGAAAGTTTGACATTTCCAGATATAAAGGTATTTGGTTAATTATTTTACGTATGAATGCAGTTCTATCTTGTCGTACATACTGAGGTGAAGAGAATGTGTCCTGGGGAGTGTTGAGGGGCGGATCCCCCCATCAACCCCTCCCCTCGGTCAGTGACCAAAGGGCAAACCTAGTCACGGCAACTTAAATTTTAGGCTGGTTATTGGGAAATACGTTTTTGGGGGGTTTGGAATGTCCAGTAGAGTTTTGCCAGAAGGTGTGTTTGGTTCCCATTGTTATTCTTCTATTTAAGCCTTTTTACCCCATAATTTCCCTGATATACTTCATGCCCGATTGAGAAATGGTACTCAATCTGCTGAACGATTCATTCACTGAAGGAACGACACTAAAAATAGACAAAATCATTGGATTTCCTGCAGAAAAACTTTTTTTTTTTAAGTTTCTGGGAGGGTGCATCACTATTGGTGACAATTACCTTTTTTAACATGATCAAAGTGTGAAAACTTTTTAGAAATCGGAAAAAAATTACTTAGCGTTCTGATTGTCTTTTTAGCCAATTCATCCTAAATCTGGGGAATGTTGTGGATACTTTTATTGATTTTGACTATTTATTTGGGGGGAGTGTTTTACGTAGAGGACGTATTAGGTGTCAAAAAGTGTGGTTTTGTCAGGTATGTCACTTTTACAAGAAGCACTGGAAGAAAAACAAAAAAAATGTCCGCAACATTCCCTAGATCATTTATTTATCTACAAAATGAACCATAATACGTTTATTTCGGAATAAAAATGTGTGTGCTAGAGTTTTCATGAGATGAATTCAGGAGAGAGAAGATATATCAAATGATTTTGATTTCTGCTTAATCTAGAATGTAAGCGTTAAGCATGTGATTGTGTTATGATCTCATTGTCATGGTATACTTTGCTACAGCAGTAAGGTT
>NC_091581.1:12738000-12740500 GCF_042767895.1 Penaeus vannamei
CATGTGGATATGCATATGCACACACATACATACACACACATGAACCCACAAGCACACGCATAAACACACACACACACACACACACACAAACACACTCACACATAAAATGCACACACAAACACACACAATCAATATATAAATAAAAATATAACCCTTTCAAAATCAAAATCGTTCAGAAATGACATAACCCTATCAAAATGTTCAGAATGGTGATGGTGTTTGGGGACACCTCAATAAAGGTATCTTGAGAATGAAAATGAAGTGTTTTATGATGAAAGGATGTCAAGCGACAATATTGAGAATAAGACTCAACTAACATCTTTCTTGGATACATGCAAGGCGAATCAACTAGCATCGACATTACTGTACCATGAAATGACAAACCATTTCACTTATGACAAAAAGTAGTCCCACCATCTCGGTTACACACACACTGAACTATTTTGAAAGGTTTATATTATATGCAAAATATTTGAGGCATGTTATACAAATATTGGTTTATTTATCTAACAGTCTACAGATTCAACGCAGAAAAGGACTATAATGGAGAAGACTCTAGTGAAAGCGTACCAAGAAACAACATGAATCTGTAGACTGTTAGATAAATAAACCAATATTTGTATAACATGCCTCAAATATTTCGCATATAATATAAACCTTTCAAAATAGTTCAGTGTGTGTGTAACCGAGATGGTGGGACTACTTTTTGTCTGCATCTGTTATATTATGGCTAACAAGAACACTATTGCTGCTCTTGATGTCACTTTGATAGATATAACAGACAAAGATGCGTTTATTGGTGGTATACCATTCGTATGCGCCGGTAATTTTAGGAGAAGGAAAGAACGGTGGGTTGAATTATTGTATAAAAAGCAGCTATTTCTGGCCGAATTTGGTTAAATTGGAGCTAACTGAGAACGTTAGACTAAAGAAGATAGAAGCCGCTAACGTTGTATTTGCATATTTGAAAAGTACAGTTACCGAAGAAGTTTGGTGTTCAGGTTGCATCAAGAACACAGCTGGTTGAAAACGTGTATGATTACAGTGGAAATACATGAACAACGTTTACTTCAAAAAGCGGTCAGTTATATCACCAACGTTAATGCAGATGAAGTGAACATCATTTATGACCAAATTAAGGGTAAAGAAGTGATGTATAGAAGCGATCTACCATTTGATGAAGAATCTGTTTAAAATGGAATGGAGAGCCACAATTTACCACTTCACGAGCTTAAGCTGAAAGTTGGGTGAGTAATTTCGGTCATTCATAACATAAATCCTCCTAAGATCTATAACGGCACTAGATTGGTTACGAACCCAAAGAAGAATATAATTGTGGTGAATATCTCAGGAGGCGTATGTGACGGTGAACAAGTGATCATAACAAGAGTCCAACTCATATCTACAGACATACCAGTCCACTGAGCTTTGCAATGACTATAAAAAAAAGTCACAGGGGCAGACGTTCGATAGATGTGGATTATTGTTAAATACTGCAGACTGCTTTTTTCGTGGACAGTTTTACATCGAATGTTCACGAGTGACAAAGTGGAGTTTATATTGGAACTACCAAGGAAAACAGCGAAATAGCCACGAGTAAACCTTGAGACAACACCGACAATACCTGATTTCTCCTTCGGAGAAGAGGAAATCAAGATGATTTTACCAGACTACGACACGATTCCCTGCAGGAACTTAAAGATGACATTTTGGAAACGATAAGAACAACGAGAAACTCGAGAAACCACCTCTTGGGCGTCCTTATCGGCTCATAGACCACCTCTTGGGTGTCCTCAGGCTCATAAACCACCTCTTGGGCGTCCTTATGGGCTCATAGACCACCTCTTGGGCGTCCTTCTCAGGCTCTTAGACCACCTCTTGGGCGTCCTTTCGGGCTCATAGACCACCTCTTGAGCGTCCTTATGGGCTCATAGACCACCTCTTGGGCGTCCTTTCGGGCTCATAGACCACCTCTTGGGCGTCCTTATGGGCTCATAGACCACCTCTTGGGCGTCCTTTCGGGCTCATAGACCACCTCTTGAGCGTCCTTATGGGCTCATAGACCACCTCTTGGGCGTCCTTTCGGGCTCATAGACCACCTCTTGGGCGTCCTTATGGGCTCATAGACCACCTCTTGGGCGTCTTTTCGGGCTCATAGACCACCTCTTGGGCGTCTTTTCGGGCTCATAGACCACCTCTTGGGCTTCCTTATGGGCTCAGAGACCATCACTTGGGCGTCCTTATGGGCTCATGGACCACCTCTTGGGCGTCCTTTCGGGCTATAGACCACCTCTTGGGCGTCCTTTTGGGCTTATAGACCACCTCTTGGGCTTATAGACCACCTCTTGGGCGTCCTTGTGGGGTCATAAACCACGTCTTGGGCGTCCTTCTCAGGCTCATAGACCACTTCTTGGGCGTCCTTCTCAGGCTCAGAGACCACTTCTTGGGCGTCCTTCTCAGGCTCAGAGACCACTTCTTGGGCGTCCTTCTCAGGCTCAGA
>NC_091581.1:12748000-12755500 GCF_042767895.1 Penaeus vannamei
CTTTTTTCCCCTCTTCCTCTCCCCCTTTCCCCTCTCCCCTTTTCTCAGTCGTTTTTTTATACTATCTTTGGCTGACAGTTTCTTTTTTCAGGTAGCAGTTCTAATCGAGATCTTTGCTTTCGGTGCGATAATAAAGAGAGAAAAGAAAAAAGGGGTGAGTAAGAGCAGTGGGAGGAGCTACTTGCGAAGGGTGGGGTTTATGGGCGTGGTCGGGACTGCCGTTCTCGCCTCAGACGCCGCCAGATAATACTAGATGACTTAGATTGTTTGTTAACTACTTGGAAGGAAGTGGTAATTTACTTATTTTCTCTCAAGAAATTTTATACAACGTAATACAGTAGATACACTTAAAAGTAGTATTGATAAGAGGAGAGAAAGGGGGGCATGTGTGTATATATATGTGTGTATGTGTACTTGTGTGCGTGTGTGTGTGTGCCTGTGCTTAGCCAGCGACGCGGAGGAGAACCCGAGCGTCCGCCGTTATCCGAGTTCCTCGGCGTATCATAAGCAACGTTCATTTTGGTCAAACCAGCTGATTAATCATGAAGTTTTGTGGAGATTAGAGACTTATTCGAGTCTTGTAATTAGTTCATTTTGTGTGGATTAGCCTGACCTTTTTATTACAACACAGAAGCGTACACACACGCACACACTCTAGGACGTCGATTTAGTTAAGGATAAGGAGGTGATGTTTGCGTGGCTCGCCGGGGCCCTTGTGGGCGGAGGGGGGGCCCTGGGATGCGGGGCCCTCGACGACCATCTCGGCGTCGGGGTTGATCTCGCTGACGCTGGAGGAGCGCCCCTCGGGGTGGAATCGGGGCGGGGGCGGGAAGCTAGGGATCTGAGTCCCGGCCATGGGCGGCATCCTCGTGATGTGGGCGATGGGCTCGGGCGGGGACATGATCTCCTTGGGGATGTTGCTGGCGTGGCTCAGGGGGAGGACCCTGGGGTGGGGGTGGACCTCGGGCTGGGGCTGGGGCGGCTGGAAGTTGGGCTTGGGCGGCTGGACCTGGGGTGGCTGAGTTTGGGGGGGATGGCTAGGGGGAGGCTGGAATTGGGGGGGTTGGGGGCGGGGGGGAGCAGGGCCGATGACGGTGTGGGTCCTCGGAGGCCCGAAGTCCTTGATGTGGAGCATCGGGTCGTCCTTCTTGGGCTCGGCCTGCATCTCCATGTGGGTGACGGGGCGGGGGGGCAGCGTGCGCTTCGACGTCATCAGGACTGCGGGAGGAAAGGGCATCGGGTGAGACGACCTTCCTTCTGGGTTAAACTAGACAGAGTTTAAAGAATAGAGTAATTATATGTATTCCGAAGCACGAATGGGGGACATATTCAAAAATTAGAAATATCCTGAACCGTTTTTTTGGCAGAGTAATTGCATTATGTCTATTCTAAAACATGAATATCAGAGGAGGATGCTTACAGGGGGTGCTGTTGAGGAGGCGTCCGGGAAGGAACTTGAGGGGGACGGGCGAGGAGAGGGCGCGTCCCTTGGCCTCGGGGAGTGGCCTGGGGAGATCCTCGATCTTGACAGCTCCTCGGCGCAGGGATGAGATGGGGACGGGGGGATTCCTGAGCTCAGGGGCGGGGGGAGAGAGGTTCACGATGGGGAGGAAGCGGGGGCTCATGCGAACGGCGGGACGGAAGGGGAAAGGGAGCATGCGGTGGCGGGGCTCCTCGTCCTCCTCGTCCTGGGGCTTAGAGAGGGCCTGGGAGGCGGGCAGGGGGATGGGGCGGGGCACGCCGAAGGGGAAGGGGCCGTCTCGGCGGCTCTGGATGGGCAGGGGGCCGCTGATGATGCGGCTGGACAGGGGGCCGCCGAAGGGGACTCGGATGGGGCCTCGCATGGGGCCGGGCATAGGAATGGGTCCGGGGATGGGGCCGCTGAAGGGGCTGGGGCGGGGGCCGGGGAAGGGGCCGCTGATGGGGCCATTGATGGGGCCACTGATGGGGCCACTGATGGGGCCATTGATGGGGCCACTGATGGGGCCGCTGATGGGACCGGGGGACTTCATGACTGGCGCGGGGGCCTTCATGACGATCTCCTTGCGAATGAAAGGGCCGCTCATGGTGATGATGGGCTTGGGCTGGCCGGAGGGGCAGGGGAAGGGTCCGTTAGGGGAGCAGGGGAAGGGGAAGGGGCCGTTGTTAGAAGCCTGGAAGATCTGGGGCTGTGGGCGGTCCGAGCGGGCGCGGGCGCGGGCGGCCAGCATCTTCATGATGGGGGCGATGAGGGAGAGAGGAGGGGAGATGCGACGGGCGCCCTGCGGGGGGACGAGGGGCAGGTCGGGGACGATCTCCTGCGACTCCTCGGCGTCGTCGTTGTCGTGGCAGGTGACGATGATGGCCTGCGTGACGAGGCCGGGGCCGAGGGGCTGCTGCCGCCGCTCCACCTCGCAGTTGACGTCGCGGCCGGCCTGGGGGAGGGAAGTAGGTGGCGTTGGCTCATAAAGGTATTAATCTGAGTGTGGGTGTGCAATTGTATCGCCTTGTGTGTGTGTGTGTGTGTGTGTGTGTGTGTGTGTGTGTGTGTGTGTGTGTGTGTGTGTGTGTGTTTATATCTATTCATCAATATATTTATCCACTAAGTACATTATGCTTAAATTCATCAGGCAATCTAACTATCCACCCATCAATCCCAGCATGTATCTACTCCATCGCTTCTATCTCCTCAGAGCCTTACCAGAGCCGGGTTGCCGAGGATGAGGTCGATGGGCAGCTTGATCTTCTTCTTCATCTCCTCCATCTGCGCGCGCATGATGTCCTGGAGGCCGAGGCGCTCCTCCTCCATGGCCTCCTCTTCTTCCTCCAGTTCGTGCACCACCTCGTCCACCACGGCCTCGACTTCCTCAATCTTTTTGGTGTTATTTTTAGAGTAACAGCAAGAGGGGGAGTGAGGTATCAGACGGGTAACGGGATAGAAGTAATAGACGTCTAAATAACAGGGAACCCTTAGGATGTGTTGGGTTGACGGTGCTATTGGTCTAAACATTTTTTGGCTGATTTTATTATGACTGATAATAATTTTCAGCCAGGGTTTTTCAGAGTCCATACTTAGAAAGCATAATATCGAAAACATCACACACGAAAAATGAAATAAGAAAAAGGGTTAGACATGACTAAGGCAACATCTGCTGTCATGGATTTTGAACAAAGTTGCGTCTTCCTTGAATAAATTATCAATTGATTTATCAATCTAATCATATAGAATCATAAAAAAATATATCAAACTACTAATTCGATTGAGTTCTTCCACGGCATAAAATTTATATCAAGCTACTAATTCGATTAACCCAGACTGACCTCTTGAGGAATGATTTCTTCGACGACCTTCTGCTCTACCTTGTTGATCTCCGGCTTGGCCTCAGCCTCGAGGTCGACCTTGGAGAGGCTTGTGTCATCTCCGGCGTCGAGGCTATTGGTGACTCTCTGGTCAATCTTGTCGTTGTCGAGGCCGACCAGGGGCTCCACGCGAGGGAACCCGGCGAAGCTCGCGGCGGTCAGGTGCTCCGGCATGTGGTGGTGGGCGGCCTGAAGGGGGGGGGGGGCGTCGTTAGAAAAAAAGTGGGAAGAAATTGGAGGACGAAGGTTTATTTTCCATTTTTTTTTTCTTTTTTTTTTTTTTTTTTAGTCCAGAGTGAGTTGCTGGATCGGCCGGTGAAAGTGGCTGATTGCGGCTGAGTCATGCGCGGGGTTGTAGAATGTCAGAGGTTGTGAGTGGAAGACAAGAAATACAGGGCCTTAATAACAGACAAAGACGTTGGAAGACAATCTATGACATACATACATGCATACATATGATCACACACACACATACATGTGTGTATATATACATATAAATATATATATATATATATATATATATATATATATATATATATATATATATGTGTGTGTGTGTGTGTGTGTGTGTGTGTGTGTGTGTGTGTGTATGTGTGTGTGTATGTGTGTGTGTGTATGTGTGTGTGTGTGTGTGTGTGTGTGTGTGTGTGTGTGTGTGTGTGTGTGTGTGTGTGTGTGTGTGTGTGTGTGTGTGTGTGTGTGTGTATGTGTGTGTGTGTGTGTGTGTGTGTAAATATATATATACATATATGTACATATAAATACAAACACACATATACACAATGCATGCATACATTCATTCATACATGAATGAATGTGTGTATATATGTGTTTATATATATATATATATATATATATATATATATATATATATATATATATATATATATATATATATATACATACATACATACATACACATATCTGTGTACGTGCATGCGTGTATGTATGCATGAATATATATGAGTATGTGTATGTATGCACACACACACACACACACACACACACACACACATACGCTCATCGATGCATATACGAATAAATATAAAAAGACATGTACACGGGCCATCCCACTTCAAAATCCCCGCGCAGCAAGAATCCGCAACACCAGACACACACACGCAGCAATCCAACGGAAGCGACTCACTCCCGCGCCCACCTTTTCGCAGTCGCAGGTCCTGTTGTTGATCCACTGAGAGGTGACGGTGAAGAAGCCGATGAGGAAGGCGGCTGCCAGGACGGTGATGCACACCATACGCGCCACCTGCACCATCTTGCTCTTGTCCTTCCGGTATGCCTGGGGAAGGAAGGGGTTCTTGAGTGGTGAGCTTGTGGTGATGAAAGCGGTTTTGGGGCCATAATGGTTGAGGTGGTGGCAGTGACCGCGGTAGTTGTGGTGTAGTAGTAGTAGTAGTAGTTGCTGTAGTAATAGCAGTAGCAATGGAGTTGGAAGGGGAGTAAAAGGACTAGGAGTAAGATGAGTAGTTATTGTAGGAACAGTAGTAGCAGCAGCAGTAGAAGTAGTAGTAGTAGTAATAATCGTAGTAGTAGTAGTCATAGTAGTAATATTAGCAGTAATAATCGTAATAGTAGTAGCAGTCGCAGTAGTAGTAGTAGCAGTAGTAGTAATAATAGTAGTAATAATCGTAGTAGTAGTAGTAGTCGTTGTAGCAATAGTAGTAGTAGTAATCGTATTAGTAGTAGTAGTAGTAATCGTAATAGTAATAGTAGTAATCGTAGTTGTAGTAGTAGTAGTGGTGGTAGCAGTAGTAGTAATAGTAGCAATAAAAGCAGTAGACGGACAATAGTAATTAATATCAAGAGCAATAAGCACAGATAAACATAAACGCACGAAAATAATAACTGCAGATTAAGAATAGGAAGAAGGGTCCTAAACATTAGTTCCATAAATCAAAAATATGAAAATACATAACAAGGATAAGGATAAGTCCGATATGCGAAGCTGAGCCTCGCCCGGGCTATGGGGGAGCCCGGCCTGTGCCGACTAATGTCGACTCGATCAACGTGTGTCAGCGAGTGCTGACGCGACAGAGCTTAGTCCTTACCCACCGCGGTGCCCAGCCACAGCAGTAACCTCCGAGCGACAATTGCAACTTCTCGCGCCTGGGCGGGGCGCGAACCGCCGACCCCTCGGATGAGAGGACGGCACGTTACCACTGTACTAGCCTGAAGGCTCATACATAACAAACAAACTCCATCCTAATCATGTAAAAGCAAAAGAAAATAAATGGGCATGAGTGGTGACTGGGCACGTTGGATGATGGGCGTGGTCTGCCGGCATTACGAGGTCACAGTGTCCCGGATGCCCTATTGTACACTGAGGGAACCGGTGTGAGAAGAGAACAAGGGGGCGTGGCTTACGAAATGCGCAGTAAAGGTGGTCTTTTCAGTGTAGAATTAAAACCAAAAAGAATTGCGAATTATTGTTAGTGTCATCTTTATTGTTAATTCTCGTTGCTTCTTTGTCTTCTTTTTTTAATTCTTCAGGAGAAAAAAAGTGAGGATATTTAGACCGTGATTGTTACCAGAATTTTGCAAGATTTACTATAATTGGTGCGCTTTGTTCAAGATTACTCCTCATAAAGACATTTTTCTTTGAGTTCGAAGGAAGCACACCCTCTTGATTTTCTTCCATCTATCATAACAATTTTTTCCCGTTTCTATTTTTTTCTTCCTGAATGTTTAGCAACATAGTTTTAGTTTATTTCTTCCGCGAGAATAACCGTGATCAAAGAGTATCGTTTGTGCAGAATCACGTTTGTCTCATGAGAGTGATCACTTCAGTTATACATCACAACTGTACAGACCCTTGAGTCACTTCCGCTCTTTGTCTTATTACGCAAGAAATGATTCCTCGCCTGTGTAAAAATATATACACGCGCACCTCGACACACGCAAACGCAGTCACACGCGCTCACAAAGGTAGTGAAGAGATCGTTTGCTTGTTAGGTTGCTTGGTAGATTGTGTGCGTTTGTGTGAATGTGTGCGTGTTTGTGTCTGTGCGAATGTGTGTGTTTGTGTGAATGTGTGTGTGCGTTTGTGTGAATGTGTGCGTGTTTGTGTCTGTGCGAATGTGTGTGTTTGTGTGAATGTGTGTGTGCGTTTGTGTGAATGTGTGTGTGTTTGTGTCTGTGCGAATGTGTGTGTGTTTGTGTTAGTGTGAATGTGTGTGTTTGTGTGAATGTGTGTGTTTGTATTAGTGCGAATGTGTGTGTTTGTGTGAATGTGTGTGTGCGTTTGTGTGAATGTGTGCGTGTTTGTGTCTGTGCGAATGTGTGTGTTTGTGTGAATGTGTGTGTGCGTTTGTGTGAATGTGTGCGTGTTTGTGTCTGTGCGAATGTGTGTGTTTGTGTGAATGTGTGTGTGCGTTTGTGTGAATGTGTGCGTGTTTGTGTCTGTGCGAATGTGTGTGTTTGTGTGAATGTGTGTGTGCGTTTGTGTGAATGTGTGCGTGTTTGTGTCTGTGCGAATGTGTGTGTTTGTGTGAATGTGTGTGTGCGTTTGTGTGAATGTGTGCGTGTTTGTGTCTGTGCGAATGTGTGTGTTTGTGTGAATGTGTGTGTGAGTTTGTGTGAATGTGTGCGTGTTTATGTCTGTGCGAATGTGTGTGTTTGTGTCTGTGCGAATGTGTATGTGTGTGTTTGTGTTAGTGCGAATGTGTGTGTTTGTGTGAATGTGTGTGTGCGTTTGTGTGAATGTGTGCGTGTTTGTGTCTGTGCGAATGTGTGTGTTTGTGTGAATGTGTGTGTGCGTTTGTGTGAATGTGTCCGTGTTTATGTCTGTGCGAATGTGTGTGTTTGTGTCTGTGCGAATGTGTGTGTGTGTTTGTGTTAGTGCGAATGTGTGTGTTTGTGTGAATGTGTGTGTGCGTTTGTGTGAATGTGTGCGTGTTTGTGTCTGTGCGAATGTGTGTGTTTGTGTTAGTGCGAATGTGTGTGTTTGTGTCTGTGCGAATGTGTGTGTGTGTTTGTGTGAATGTGTGTGTGCGTTTGTGTGAATGTGTGCGTGTTTGTGTGTGTGTGTTTGTGTGAATGTGTGTGTGCGTTTGTGTGAATGTGTGCGTGTTTGTGTCTGTGCGAATGTGTGTGTTTGTGTCTGTGCGAATGTGTGTGTGTGTTTGTGTTAGTGTGAATGTGTGT
>NC_091581.1:12760500-12763000 GCF_042767895.1 Penaeus vannamei
GCATATGTATGCTACTCTCTTTCCTACCGTGTCAGTCTCATTACCAACACCATTACGATCCTTACGAAGCGTGAGTCACGACCAGGGACTCAACCAAATGTGAATCACATTCGCCAAAAATCAAGCCTCGCGATAATCAGTGACTCAACACAATGTGTCTTTAAGTTAGGAGTTTCGCAGCTAACCTTGGCGACAGAACAGTCCCAGATCCCTCTTTTGCGCTCCCTCCCCCACCCTCACCCCCACCAATGTTCTCTCTGTCTCTCTCTCCGCACACTCTTGTTCTCTGGCAACCGATTCCCACTAATGTTCCCTCTCCCCCACCTCCAATTTTGTTCCCTTTCTCCCGACTCCTACTCCTGTTCCCTCTCACCCCCCCCCCCTCCCCCACGCACACACACACACTTGTTGTCTCTCTCCCCTTCTTTGTGTATTTTCCACCACCTCTCCCCTCCCCCTTGAACACAGCCACTCTGGAGTGTAAGATTACGTGTGTTTCATTATTCTTATGTTGATTCCGTGAACTCGCTGTTAAACCGTCGACAGGCAAGCACATATAAGTGAATGTTATATGCACAAGTTGGTGTGTATGTGTGCGCGTGTGTGTGTACGTTTGTGTGTGTGTCTGTGTGTGTGTCCGTGCTTGCGTGTGTGCGTGCTTGCGTGTGTGCATGCGAGTGTGTGTGTGTGTGTGTGTGTGTGTGTGTGTGTGTGTGTGTGTGTGTGTGTGTGTGTGTGTGTGTGTGTGTGAGTGTGTATGTGTGTGTGTGTTTGCGCGCGCGTGTGTGTGCGTAACTGTGTGGCCATGACACAAGACTACGATGAAATGGATATTAACAAACCAAGATTAATATGAAACGGAAAAAAATCTGCAATTTTGAAATGACCTTTTCGCAATCTAGCTTCAGAAAAAAATGCTAAAACGGAAGAAATTATATAAAAAAAATGATAGTGAAACTACACATTTGCACGTCACGCCTGTTCACACCGTCATGTATTACACAGCACTCTGTAACGGTGGCGCAGGCAATGATCGTGTGTGTGAAGCCTTTTTTAGTGTCCTATATTATTCTGATTTATACATTTTAATGGTCTACCCATGATATCTTAAATGAGTTTATTTGTTTCTTTGACTGTTTATATTCGTGTTTGTAGATTTGTCTGAAGGACCCTTGCCAGAAATGTCGGAGGTAAGGGGTACGAAAACAAAAGACAAATATAACCTGTTTTGTATGTATATGTCTGCACGATTGCGAAAGAGAGAGAGCAACACATACCAAAACTAATTTCTTAGAAGAAAAAGAGAGAGCGAATGAGAGAGAGAAAGAACAAATAAACGTGAAGAAAGGAAATGAAGTGTTCTTCTCTTCCGCGTTCCCCCATTAACGCAATCAGTGAAAGCAAAATAGATATAAAAACGAAAAAGGAAACGGAAAGTACCGAAACAGGAACCGGTAGATATGATACAGCAAAGCGGAAACGTCACCGCTTCGAAATTCGAAAGTTCTACTCCTTTCTACTCCGCGAAGCAGCGCGAAGAGAAAGTAGCCGATGCAGTTCCGAAGCAGGAAGGAAAACTGTTTCGAGACAAGAGAAAGATACACGCCGCTGGAAATTCTATGAGCTCTCACAAAGAGTTTCGAAGCTATACAACTACTACAGTTGTCAATTTGGGGGGGGGGGAGTCTAAAAAGGCATCGTTGTAATTATGAGCCGCGCATAATCATATGTAAATATAAAAAAGATATGGAGAAAACAAGTAAATTGCGCAAATTACGAGAGGTTCCCAAAGAACAAACCGCGGGCAACCTCTGACACGCCTATTCACTCTCCTTGTTTTCTGTGCACTTTATGGTAATGTGCGAATAAGGAAGACTGCCGGTGCTTTATTCCCTGGAACAAAAACCGAGCTGGCGTCAGTGGTTAGAGAATTTGCCTCTCCTTATCTGCATGTTCCTCATATTTATTCATTTTCCTTTCCCTTTCTCATCTCAAGAATTTGCCCTAGAAGGAGAAATGAGAAGGATTATGGTGAGCAGAATCGGAAGAGTGGGTTCATGTGCATAACAACACGCAAATGCTCGGGGTGCTTGCTTTGCAATACGTACTCAAGGTCTCTCTTTCCGTAAGGTACATTTTCTCCTTACACAATACAGCAGTTTGGGCTCTATCGCATATATGTTCTCTATATGCAGCGACGCGAGGAGCATATGAACCAAAAGTAATACTGCATTTATGTATGTGTATGCTATATGTATACATAAATGTGTGTATATTCATATACACATAGGTATCTAAACAGACACACAAACATTTATACATTTATATATATATATATATATATATATATATATATATATATATATATATATTTATGTTTGTATATAAATGTATATATATGTATGTGTATGTGTGTGTGCATATATGCGTGTCCATATAAATAGTAAGCATATATATATATATATATATATATATATATATATATATATATATATATATA
>NC_091581.1:12775500-12776690 GCF_042767895.1 Penaeus vannamei
TCTTTTTTTCTTTCTCTCTCTCTGTCTCTGTCTCTCTCCGTCCGTCTCTCTCTCTCTCTCTCTCTCTCTTTCTCTCGCTCTCTCCAATTCCTTCTCTATCCATCTATCTATCTATCTGAACTGGCTATCATGGCGTTCTCTTTTCCATTTCTTTTTAGTTCTTTCATCTCCGGAGATGTCGAGGGGTTAAACGAATATTTCTTTGCATAATTAAAAATGCCTTATGCCTTTTCAGATCCGCATTTGTATTGATGATCTAAAAATGCCACGAACGTCTTTGAATAAACATGTTTTGGCGGTTTATGCGAAAGTCAGCCTGCAAGCGGCGATTTCCCTCGCGCAATACACATCCCGGAGGGCGTCGGGAGGTCGTGCAGCCAGTCTCGCGGGTCGTTTGTCTCTCGTCTGTATCGTATGACATCCACTGCCTGAAGGAAACGTCTTGTCTTATCTGGTTATCAAGTTCTTTTCCGCAGGGGAGATAATAGTGCACAAGAACCGGCGTCTGGAAGAAATAAGTAGGGAGGGAAATGGCCATTGTGTAATTACGAGTAAGGGAGGAAGGAAAAACAAAAACGAAACGCATGGTGACTACGAGACTAAAGCGAAATGTTTTGTTTTTGTCTCAGCGCCATAAAACGAAGACAGCTCGTTAGAATTCCCGGTCAAGATGGCCGCCCTCCCATCTTCCTCCATATTAACTACCGAAGCAAAAATGGAAAATCCTCCATGAAAATTCCCCAAAATTGCAAGAAGCAACATGACGAAGGTATTGTCTACAAGGTGACCTTCACCCACTGTTAAGCTGTGATTGTCGTTCGACCTTCGCCGGAAGCCTAGCGAGTTGCAGAGATGGGGAAGAGTAGAAGGAAAGAAGAGTGGCCGCGGGAAGGGAATAATAGGATTGGGGAAATGTGAGGTGAAAATAACGAAAATTAACGAAATGGAACAAATAAGAATGAGAAGACAAAATGCTAACTGCTGTAAATGGTTCGTTAGTAAGGACACAGGACGTGAGGAGAAGCAAGAATCCGAGTCTCCGAAGAGGGACGAGCGAGGCGATGACGCAAAAACCAGCAGCGGGTGATGTCAATTGCTATCATTAGCCGACGCAGCTGATTGCCATGCACGCGGCATCGGCGACAAGCAAACTCCACAAATGTAAATAGAACTACTTGAAGAGTTGTCGA
>NC_091581.1:12782190-12784690 GCF_042767895.1 Penaeus vannamei
GAAGGCCAACCCCTTCCTTGAGAAATTTCATTATCTTGCAAGAAAAACAGATCAGTAATCTCAGGGTGATATTAATGTGCATTATCATAATTGGTTGTTAACGTAATGTTTCATGTTATATATCTATAACATGAACTATTTTATGAACGCTTTCTAAGGATCTGTTATGAATAGTTTAATATTTTCTTTACCTTTTTTATGACTATTATTATCCTTGTTGTCTAATAAACATTATCATGATCACTTTCAATTTATCATCATCATCATTATTATCATTGCTATTGTCAATTACTACTCTATTTCTAGTTGCGGTTTTAATAGAAGTAAAAATAATGGTTGTTGTATCATTTTGAAAAATATTGTTACTTACGTTATCATTATCAATTCAATCCTTTTATCATAATCACTATTATTGTTGTTATTCTTATCATTATCATTACTCTTCTCTTCTCTTTTCTTATTGTTATTATTATTATTATTGTTATTATCATCATTATCGTTATCAATATTATCAGTACAAATATTATTATTACTACTACTATTACCATTATCAACATCATCATTACCATCATTATTGTTATCAGTATTATCATCATCGTTCTAATCGTTATTATTGTTATTATCATTATCATTATCATCATTCTAATCATTATTATTGTTATTATTATTATCGCTGTTATTTTCATTGCTATCATTAATATTATCATCATTATCATTGTTATTATTATCATGATCATTATTATCATTATCACTATCATTATGATTAGTGTTATTATTATTGTTATCATTATTATCATTGTCATCTTTTTTATTATTATCATTATTTTTATTATCACTGTTGTTATTTTCATTATCATCATTATCATTATTATTATTATCAAATCCGACAAGGAGGTTGCATTTCTGATCGCGTCTGTTTGTTCGTTGGTTAGGAGGATAACAGGGAAAAGTTATGAATACGTTTTTTATGATTCTTTCTTTTTTTTTACTAGAATTATGTCTTCGCCTAACTGTTATTCCATTAAATTTTGGTGGTGATTCGGATCACGATCCAGACCCAGGTTCTGTTTGATCATTGCATCATCGCCCGGCTGCCTCCCTGCGACAGGGTTGGTTTCCCGGCCGTCGCGACGCTGCGCGCTCGAGGAAAAGGATGAGCTCCTTGAGAGCTTCTGGTGGCTATCATTTTCATTTCTATTATCACTATTATTAATATTTTTATCATTACTACTATTACTATTATTGTTACTATTATCATTGTTATCATCATTATTATTCCTGTTATCATTATCATCATTATTATTCCTGTTATCATTATCATCATTATTATTATCATTATCATTATAATCATTGATATAATCATCGTTATCATTATTATTATTAGTAGTAGTATCATTATTATAATTATTATTATAATTATGATTATTACTATCGCCATTGTTATTGTCATTATTATTATCATTATTATTACTATTATGTTTATTATCATTATTGTTATATTTACTATTTTTGTTATTATCATAATTATTATGATTGTTATTACCATTATGATTATCATTATTATTGTTATTATTATAATTGTTATTATTATCATTGTTATTATTATTATGATCATCATTATCATCAGTATTGTTAACATTATTGTTGCTATTACTACTATCATTACTCTTTTCTTTTAATTACTACATTTATTTTTATCATTATCATTATCATCATCATTATTACTATTATCATTATAATTACCATTAGTATGATCATTACTTCATTATTACTGATATCATCATCATTTTCATTATCATTGATATCATTATCATCATTATCATTTTCATTATCATTGATATCATTATCTTTATCACCATCATTATCATCATTATTATCCACATTATTTGTTCATTGTTACAGTCATTTTGTTATCATCGTTATCATTATCATCAATACCATCTTTATCATGATAAATGCTAATATCATCATGATTATCAATATTGTTATTATCATTACTATCATTATCATTACTATAACTATCATTTTCATTATCATCAGTATTATCAATATCATTATTATTGGTATAATCATCAGTATTTTTCATTATTTTCTTGATAATTATTATTTCATTATTATTCCCATTATTTTTGCAATTATTCTTATCATTACCATTATTAGGAAATAACCATCTCTCGTCGTCATCACCATAATCATCATCATCATCACTAGCATTACTGTCATATCTACTACCAATCATTATGCTCAACTTAATCATAAATGTTTCATTTTTCTTCTATCCTTATTATAACCACTAACAGGATAATTAATGTTACAATTATCAAGGCTGTTAAATAACAAATACCACTGTACCTGCAAATATTAAAATGACGTCACCACCACCACAGTCACATGATCCCCAGCATTACCAGACCAAAACTTGGACAAATAATGGTATTCGTAATCAAAATAAACCACGGCATTAGTCTTAGCCCGATCGCTTTGTAACCATCACGGGTAA
>NC_091581.1:12789690-12802190 GCF_042767895.1 Penaeus vannamei
GCGTCAGGGAGTTCAGGGCGAGAGGCGACGCAGAGAACATGAGCGTGGCGTCAGGGAGTTCAGGGCGAGAGGCGACGCAGAGAACATGAGCGTGGCGTCAGGGAGTTCAGGGCGAGAGGCGACGCAGAGAACATGAGCGTGGCGTCAGGGAGTTCAGGGCGAGAGGCGACGCAGAGAACATGAGCGTGGCGTCAGGGAGTTCAGGGCGAGAGGCGACGCAGAGAACTTGAGCGTGGCGTCAGGGAGTTCAGGGCGAGAGGCGACGCAGAGAACATGAGCGTGGCGTCAGGGAGTTCAGGGCGAGAGGCGACGCAGAGAACATGAGCGTGGCGTCAGGGAGTTCAGGGCGAGAGGCGACGCAGAGAACATGAGCGTGGCGTCAGGGAGTTCAGGGCGAGAGGCGACGCAGAGAACATGAGCGTGGCGTCAGGGAGTTCAGGGCGAGAGGCGACGCAGAGAACATGAGCGTGGCGTCAGGGAGTTCAGGGCGAGAGGCGACGCAGAGAACATGAGCGTGGCGTCAGGGAGTTCAGGGCGAGAGGCGACGCAGAGAACTTGAGCGTGGCGTCAGGGAGTTCAGGGCGAGAGGCGACGCAGAGAACATGAGCGTGGCGTCAGGGAGTTCAGGGCGAGAGGCGACGCAGAGAACATGAGCGTGGCGTCAGGGAGTTCAGGGCGAGAGGCGACGCAGAGAACATGAGCGTGGCGTCAGGGAGTTCAGGGCGAGAGGCGACGCAGAGAACATGAGCGTGGCGTCAGGGAGTTCAGGGCGAGAGGCGACGCAGAGAACATGAGCGTGGCGTCAGGGAGTTCAGGGCGAGAGGCGACGCAGAGAACATGAGCGTGGCGTCAGGGAGTTCAGGGCGAGAGGCGACGCAGAGAACATGAGCGTGGCGTCAGGGAGTTCAGGGCGAGAGGCGACGCAGAGAACATGAGCGTGGCGTCAGGGAGTTCAGGGCGAGAGGCGACGCAGAGAACATGAGCGTGGCGTCAGGGAGTTCAGGGCGAGAGGCGACGCAGAGAACATGAGCGTGGCGTCAGGGAGTTCAGGGCGAGAGGCGACGCAGAGAACATGAGCGTGGCGTCAGGGAGTTCAGGGCGAGAGGCGACGCAGAGAACATGAGCGTGGCGTCAGGGAGTTCAGGGCGAGAGGCGACGCAGAGAACTTGAGCGTGGCGTCAGGGAGTTCAGGGCGAGAGGCGACGCAGAGAACTTGAGCGTGGCGTCAGGGAGTTCAGGGCGAGAGGCGACGCAGAGAACATGAGCGTGGCGTCAGGGAGTTCAGGGCGAGAGGCGACGCAGAGAACATGAGCGTGGCGTCAGGGAGTTCAGGGCGAGAGGCGACGCAGAGAACATGAGCGTGGCGTCAGGGAGTTCAGGGCGAGAGGCGACGCAGAGAACATGAGCGTGGCGTCAGGGAGTTCAGGGCGAGAGGCGACGCAGAGAACATGAGCGTGGCGTCAGGGAGTTCAGGGCGAGAGGCGACGCAGAGAACATGAGCGTGGCGTCAGGGAGTTCAGGGCGAGAGGCGACGCAGAGAACTTGAGCGTGGCGTCAGGGAGTTCAGGGCGAGAGGCGACGCAAAGAACATGAGCGTGGCGTCAGGGAGTTCAGGGCGAGAGGCGACGCAGAGAACATGAGCGTGGCGTCAGGGAGTTCAGGGCGAGAGGCGACGCAGAGAACATGAGCGTGGCGTCAGGGAGTTCAGGGCGAGAGGCGACGCAGAGAACATGAGCGTGGCGTCAGGGAGTTCAGGGCGAGAGGCGACGCAGAGAACATGAGCGTGGCGTCAGGGAGTTCAGGGCGAGAGGCGACGCAGAGAACATGAGCGTGGCGTCAGGGAGTTCAGGGCGAGAGGCGACGCAGAGAACTTGAGCGTGGCGTCAGGGAGTTCAGGGCGAGAGGCGACGCAGAGAACATGAGCGTGGCGTCAGGGAGTTCAGGGCGAGAGGCGACGCAGAGAACATGAGCGTGGCGTCAGGGAGTTCAGGGCGAGAGGCGACGCAGAGAACATGAGCGTGGCGTCAGGGAGTTCAGGGCGAGAGGCGACGCAGAGAACATGAGCGTGGCGTCAGGGAGTTCAGGGCGAGAGGCGACGCAGAGAACATGAGCGTGGCGTCAGGGAGTTCAGGGCGAGAGGCGACGCAGAGAACATGAGCGTGGCGTCAGGGAGTTCAGGGCGAGAGGCGACGCAGAGAACATGAGCGTGGCGTCAGGGAGTTCAGGGCGAGAGGCGACGCAGAGAACATGAGCGTGGCGTCAGGGAGTTCAGGGCGAGAGGCGACGCAGAGAACTTGAGCGTGGCGTCAGGGAGTTCAGGGCGAGAGGCGACGCAGAGAACATGAGCGTGGCGTCAGGGAGTTCAGGGCGAGAGGCGACGCAGAGAACATGAGCGTGGCGTCAGGGAGTTCAGGGCGAGAGGCGACGCAGAGAACATGAGCGTGGCGTCAGGGAGTTCAGGGCGAGAGGCGACGCAGAGAACATGAGCGTGGCGTCAGGGAGTTCAGGGCGAGAGGCGACGCAGAGAACATGAGCGTGGCGTCAGGGAGTTCAGGGCGAGAGGCGACGCAGAGAACATGAGCGTGGCGTCAGGGAGTTCAGGGCGAGAGGCGACGCAGAGAACATGAGCGTGGCGTCAGGGAGTTCAGGGCGAGAGGCGACGCAGAGAACATGAGCGTGGCGTCAGGGAGTTCAGGGCGAGAGGCGACGCAGAGAACATGAGCGTGGCGTCAGGGAGTTCAGGGCGAGAGGCGACGCAGAGAACATGAGCGTGGCGTCAGGGAGTTCAGGGCGAGAGGCGACGCAGAGAACATGAGCGTGGCGTCAGGGAGTTCAGGGCGAGAGGCGACGCAGAGAACATGAGCGTGGCGTCAGGGAGTTCAGGGCGAGAGGCGACGCAGAGAACATGAGCGTGGCGTCAGGGAGTTCAGGGCGAGAGGCGACGCAGAGAACATGAGCGTGGCGTCAGGGAGTTCAGGGCGAGAGGCGACGCAGAGAACATGAGCGTGGCGTCAGGGAGTTCAGGGCGAGAGGCGACGCAGAGAACATGAGCGTGGCGTCAGGGAGTTCAGGGCGAGAGGCGACGCAGAGAACATGAGCGTGGCGTCAGGGAGTTCAGGGCGAGAGGCGACGCAGAGAACATGAGCGTGGCGTCAGGGAGTTCAGGGCGAGAGGCGACGCAGAGAACTTGAGCGTGGCGTCAGGGAGTTCAGGGCGAGAGGCGACGCAGAGAACATGAGCGTGGCGTCAGGGAGTTCAGGGCGAGAGGCGACGCAGAGAACATGAGCGTGGCGTCAGGGAGTTCAGGGCGAGAGGCGACGCAGAGAACATGAGCGTGGCGTCAGGGAGTTCAGGGCGAGAGGCGACGCAGAGAACATGAGCGTGGCGTCAGGGAGTTCAGGGCGAGAGGCGACGCAGAGAACATGAGCGTGGCGTCAGGGAGTTCAGGGCGAGAGGCGACGCAGAGAACATGAGCGTGGCGTCAGGGAGTTCAGGGCGAGAGGCGACGCAGAGAACATGAGCGTGGCGTCAGGGAGTTCAGGGCGAGAGGCGACGCAGAGAACTTGAGCGTGGCGTCAGGGAGTTCAGGGCGAGAGGCGACGCAGAGAACATGAGCGTGGCGTCAGGGAGTTCAGGGCGAGAGGCGACGCAGAGAACTTGAGCGTGGCGTCAGGGAGTTCAGGGCGAGAGGCGACGCAGAGAACTTGAGCGTGGCGTCAGGGAGTTCAGGGCGAGAGGCGACGCAGAGAACATGAGCGTGGCGTCAGGGAGTTCAGGGCGAGAGGCGACGCAGAGAACATGAGCGTGGCGTCAGGGAGTTCAGGGCGAGAGGCGACGCAGAGAACATGAGCGTGGCGTCAGGGAGTTCAGGGCGAGAGGCGACGCAGAGAACATGAGCGTGGCGTCAGGGAGTTCAGGGCGAGAGGCGACGCAGAGAACATGAGCGTGGCGTCAGGGAGTTCAGGGCGAGAGGCGACGCAGAGAACTTGAGCGTGGCGTCAGGGAGTTCAGGGCGAGAGGCGACGCAGAGAACATGAGCGTGGCGTCAGGGAGTTCAGGGCGAGAGGCGACGCAGAGAACATGAGCGTGGCGTCAGGGAGTTCAGGGCGAGAGGCGACGCAGAGAACATGAGCGTGGCGTCAGGGAGTTCAGGGCGAGAGGCGACGCAGAGAACATGAGCGTGGCGTCAGGGAGTTCAGGGCGAGAGGCGACGCAGAGAACTTGAGCGTGGCGTCAGGGAGTTCAGGGCGAGAGGCGACGCAGAGAACATGAGCGTGGCGTCAGGGAGTTCAGGGCGAGAGGCGACGCAGAGAACTTGAGCGTGGCGTCAGGGAGTTCAGGGCGAGAGGCGACGCAGAGAACTTGAGCGTGGCGTCAGGGAGTTCAGGGCGAGAGGCGACGCAGAGAACTTGAGCGTGGCGTCAGGGAGTTCAGGGCGAGAGGCGACGCAGAGAACTTGAGCGTGGCGTCAGGGAGTTCAGGGCGAGAGGCGACGCAGAGAACATGAGCGTGGCGTCAGGGAGTTCAGGGCGAGAGGCGACGCAGAGAACATGAGCGTGGCGTCAGGGAGTTCAGGGCGAGAGGCGACGCAGAGAACATGAGCGTGGCGTCAGGGAGTTCAGGGCGAGAGGCGACGCAGAGAACATGAGCGTGGCGTCAGGGAGTTCAGGGCGAGAGGCGACGCAGAGAACATGAGCGTGGCGTCAGGGAGTTCAGGGCGAGAGGCGACGCAGAGAACATGAGCGTGGCGTCAGGGAGTTCAGGGCGAGAGGCGACGCAGAGAACATGAGCGTGGCGTCAGGGAGTTCAGGGCGAGAGGCGACGCAGAGAACATGAGCGTGGCGTCAGGGAGTTCAGGGCGAGAGGCGACGCAGAGAACATGAGCGTGGCGTCAGGGAGTTCAGGGCGAGAGGCGACGCAGAGAACTTGAGCGTGGCGTCAGGGAGTTCAGGGCGAGAGGCGACGCAGAGAACATGAGCGTGGCGTCAGGGAGTTCAGGGCGAGAGGCGACGCAGAGAACATGAGCGTGGCGTCAGGGAGTTCAGGGCGAGAGGCGACGCAGAGAACATGAGCGTGGCGTCAGGGAGTTCAGGGCGAGAGGCGACGCAGAGAACATGAGCGTGGCGTCAGGGAGTTCAGGGCGAGAGGCGACGCAGAGAACTTGAGCGTGGCGTCAGGGAGTTCAGGGCGAGAGGCGACGCAGAGAACATGAGCGTGGCGTCAGGGAGTTCAGGGCGAGAGGCGACGCAGAGAACATGAGCGTGGCGTCAGGGAGTTCAGGGCGAGAGGCGACGCAGAGAACTTGAGCGTGGCGTCAGGGAGTTCAGGGCGAGAGGCGACGCAGAGAACATGAGCGTGGCGTCAGGGAGTTCAGGGCGAGAGGCGACGCAGAGAACATGAGCGTGGCGTCAGGGAGTTCAGGGCGAGAGGCGACGCAGAGAACATGAGCGTGGCGTCAGGGAGTTCAGGGCGAGAGGCGACGCAGAGAACATGAGCGTGGCGTCAGGGAGTTCAGGGCGAGAGGCGACGCAGAGAACTTGAGCGTGGCGTCAGGGAGTTCAGGGCGAGAGGCGACGCAGAGAACATGAGCGTGGCGTCAGGGAGTTCAGGGCGAGAGGCGACGCAGAGAACTTGAGCGTGGCGTCAGGGAGTTCAGGGCGAGAGGCGACGCAGAGAACATGAGCGTGGCGTCAGGGAGTTCAGGGCGAGAGGCGACGCAGAGAACATGAGCGTGGCGTCAGGGAGTTCAGGGCGAGAGGCGACGCAGAGAACTTGAGCGTGGCGTCAGGGAGTTCAGGGCGAGAGGCGACGCAGAGAACATGAGCGTGGCGTCAGGGAGTTCAGGGCGAGAGGCGACGCAGAGAACATGAGCGTGGCGTCAGGGAGTTCAGGGCGAGAGGCGACGCAGAGAACATGAGCGTGGCGTCAGGGAGTTCAGGGCGAGAGGCGACGCAGAGAACTTGAGCGTGGCGTCAGGGAGTTCAGGGCGAGAGGCGACGCAGAGAACATGAGCGTGGCGTCAGGGAGTTCAGGGCGAGAGGCGACGCAGAGAACATGAGCGTGGCGTCAGGGAGTTCAGGGCGAGAGGCGACGCAGAGAACATGAGCGTGGCGTCAGGGAGTTCAGGGCGAGAGGCGACGCAGAGAACATGAGCGTGGCGTCAGGGAGTTCAGGGCGAGAGGCGACGCAGAGAACATGAGCGTGGCGTCAGGGAGTTCAGGGCGAGAGGCGACGCAGAGAACATGAGCGTGGCGTCAGGGAGTTCAGGGCGAGAGGCGACGCAGAGAACATGAGCGTGGCGTCAGGGAGTTCAGGGCGAGAGGCGACGCAGAGAACATGAGCGTGGCGTCAGGGAGTTCAGGGCGAGAGGCGACGCAGAGAACATGAGCGTGGCGTCAGGGAGTTCAGGGCGAGAGGCGACGCAGAGAACATGAGCGTGGCGTCAGGGAGTTCAGGGCGAGAGGCGACGCAGAGAACATGAGCGTGGCGTCAGGGAGTTCAGGGCGAGAGGCGACGCAGAGAACATGAGCGTGGCGTCAGGGAGTTCAGGGCGAGAGGCGACGCAGAGAACATGAGCGTGGCGTCAGGGAGTTCAGGGCGAGAGGCGACGCAGAGAACTTGAGCGTGGCGTCAGGGAGTTCAGGGCGAGAGGCGACGCAGAGAACATGAGCGTGGCGTCAGGGAGTTCAGGGCGAGAGGCGACGCAGAGAACATGAGCGTGGCGTCAGGGAGTTCAGGGCGAGAGGCGACGCAGAGAACATGAGCGTGGCGTCAGGGAGTTCAGGGCGAGAGGCGACGCAGAGAACATGAGCGTGGCGTCAGGGAGTTCAGGGCGAGAGGCGACGCAGAGAACATGAGCGTGGCGTCAGGGAGTTCAGGGCGAGAGGCGACGCAGAGAACATGAGCGTGGCGTCAGGGAGTTCAGGGCGAGAGGCGACGCAGAGAACATGAGCGTGGCGTCAGGGAGTTCAGGGCGAGAGGCGACGCAGAGAACATGAGCGTGGCGTCAGGGAGTTCAGGGCGAGAGGCGACGCAGAGAACATGAGCGTGGCGTCAGGGAGTTCAGGGCGAGAGGCGACGCAGAGAACATGAGCGTGGCGTCAGGGAGTTCAGGGCGAGAGGCGACGCAGAGAACTTGAGCGTGGCGTCAGGGAGTTCAGGGCGAGAGGCGACGCAGAGAACATGAGCGTGGCGTCAGGGAGTTCAGGGCGAGAGGCGACGCAGAGAACATGAGCGTGGCGTCAGGGAGTTCAGGGCGAGAGGCGACGCAGAGAACATGAGCGTGGCGTCAGGGAGTTCAGGGCGAGAGGCGACGCAGAGAACATGAGCGTGGCGTCAGGGAGTTCAGGGCGAGAGGCGACGCAGAGAACATGAGCGTGGCGTCAGGGAGTTCAGGGCGAGAGGCGACGCAGAGAACATGAGCGTGGCGTCAGGGAGTTCAGGGCGAGAGGCGACGCAGAGAACTTGAGCGTGGCGTCAGGGAGTTCAGGGCGAGAGGCGACGCAGAGAACATGAGCGTGGCGTCAGGGAGTTCAGGGCGAGAGGCGACGCAGAGAACATGAGCGTGGCGTCAGGGAGTTCAGGGCGAGAGGCGACGCAGAGAACTTGAGCGTGGCGTCAGGGAGTTCAGGGCGAGAGGCGACGCAGAGAACATGAGCGTGGCGTCAGGGAGTTCAGGGCGAGAGGCGACGCAGAGAACATGAGCGTGGCGTCAGGGAGTTCAGGGCGAGAGGCGACGCAGAGAACATGAGCGTGGCGTCAGGGAGTTCAGGGCGAGAGGCGACGCAGAGAACTTGAGCGTGGCGTCAGGGAGTTCAGGGCGAGAGGCGACGCAGAGAACTTGAGCGTGGCGTCAGGGAGTTCAGGGCGAGAGGCGACGCAGAGAACATGAGCGTGGCGTCAGGGAGTTCAGGGCGAGAGGCGACGCAGAGAACATGAGCGTGGCGTCAGGGAGTTCAGGGCGAGAGGCGACGCAGAGAACATGAGCGTGGCGTCAGGGAGTTCAGGGCGAGAGGCGACGCAGAGAACATGAGCGTGGCGTCAGGGAGTTCAGGGCGAGAGGCGACGCAGAGAACATGAGCGTGGCGTCAGGGAGTTCAGGGCGAGAGGCGACGCAGAGAACATGAGCGTGGCGTCAGGGAGTTCAGGGCGAGAGGCGACGCAGAGAACATGAGCGTGGCGTCAGGGAGTTCAGGGCGAGAGGCGACGCAGAGAACTTGAGCGTGGCGTCAGGGAGTTCAGGGCGAGAGGCGACGCAGAGAACATGAGCGTGGCGTCAGGGAGTTCAGGGCGAGAGGCGACGCAGAGAACATGAGCGTGGCGTCAGGGAGTTCAGGGCGAGAGGCGACGCAGAGAACATGAGCGTGGCGTCAGGGAGTTCAGGGCGAGAGGCGACGCAGAGAACATGAGCGTGGCGTCAGGGAGTTCAGGGCGAGAGGCGACGCAGAGAACATGAGCGTGGCGTCAGGGAGTTCAGGGCGAGAGGCGACGCAGAGAACATGAGCGTGGCGTCAGGGAGTTCAGGGCGAGAGGCGACGCAGAGAACATGAGCGTGGCGTCAGGGAGTTCAGGGCGAGAGGCGACGCAGAGAACATGAGCGTGGCGTCAGGGAGTTCAGGGCGAGAGGCGACGCAGAGAACTTGAGCGTGGCGTCAGGGAGTTCAGGGCGAGAGGCGACGCAGAGAACATGAGCGTGGCGTCAGGGAGTTCAGGGCGAGAGGCGACGCAGAGAACATGAGCGTGGCGTCAGGGAGTTCAGGGCGAGAGGCGACGCAGAGAACATGAGCGTGGCGTCAGGGAGTTCAGGGCGAGAGGCGACGCAGAGAACTTGAGCGTGGCGTCAGGGAGTTCAGGGCGAGAGGCGACGCAGAGAACATGAGCGTGGCGTCAGGGAGTTCAGGGCGAGAGGCGACGCAGAGAACATGAGCGTGGCGTCAGGGAGTTCAGGGCGAGAGGCGACGCAGAGAACATGAGCGTGGCGTCAGGGAGTTCAGGGCGAGAGGCGACGCAGAGAACATGAGCGTGGCGTCAGGGAGTTCAGGGCGAGAGGCGACGCAGAGAGCATGAGCGTGGCGTCAGGGAGTTCAGGGCGAGAGGCGACGCAGAGAACATGAGCGTGGCGTCAGGGAGTTCAGGGCGAGAGGCGACGCAGAGAACATGAGCGTGGCGTCAGGGAGTTCAGGGCGAGAGGCGACGCAGAGAACATGAGCGTGGCGTCAGGGAGTTCAGGGCGAGAGGCGACGCAGAGAACATGAGCGTGGCGTCAGGGAGTTCAGGGCGAGAGGCGACGCAGAGAACATGAGCGTGGCGTCAGGGAGTTCAGGGCGAGAGGCGATGCAGTGAGCGTGGCGTCAGGGAGTTCAGGGCGAGAGGCGACGCAGAGAACATGAGCGTGGCGTCAGGGAGTTCAGGGCGAGAGGCGACGCAGAGAACATGAGCGTGGCGTCAGGGAGTTCAGGGCGAGAGGCGACGCAGAGAACATGAGCGTGGCGTCAGGGAGTTCAGGGCGAGAGGCGACGCAGAGAACATGAGCGTGGCGTCAGGGAGTTCAGGGCGAGAGGCGACGCAGAGAGCATGAGCGTGGCGTCAGGGAGTTCAGGGCGAGAGGCGACGCAGAGAACATGAGCGTGGCGTCAGGGAGTTCAGGGCGAGAGGCGACGCAGAGAACATGAGCGTGGCGTCAGGGAGTTCAGGGCGAGAGGCGACGCAGAGAACATGAGCGTGGCGTCAGGGAGTTCAGGGCGAGAGGCGACGCAGAGAACATGAGCGTGGCGTCAGGGAGTTCAGGGCGAGAGGCGACGCAGAGAACATGAGCGTGGCGTCAGGGAGTTCAGGGCGAGAGGCGACGCAGAGAGCATGAGCGTGGCGTCAGGGAGTTCAGGGCGAGAGGCGACGCAGAGAACATGAGCGTGGCGTCAGGGAGTTCAGGGCGAGAGGCGACGCAGAGAACATGAGCGTGGCGTCAGGGAGTTCAGGGCGAGAGGCGACGCAGAGAGCATGAGCGTGGCGTCAGGGAGTTCAGGGCGAGAGGCGACGCAGAGAACATGAGCGTGGCGTCAGGGAGTTCAGGGCGAGAGGCGACGCAGAGAACATGAGCGTGGCGTCAGGGAGTTCAGGGCGAGAGGCGACGCAGAGAACATGAGCGTGGCGTCAGGGAGTTCAGGGCGAGAGGCGACGCAGAGAGCATGAGCGTGGCGTCAGGGAGTTCAGGGCGAGAGGCGACGCAGAGAACATGAGCGTGGCGTCAGGGAGTTCAGGGCGAGAGGCGACGCAGAGAGCATGAGCGTGGCGTCAGGGAGTTCAGGGCGAGAGGCGACGCAGAGAGCATGAGCGTGGCGTCAGGGAGTTCAGGGCGAGAGGCGACGCAGAGAACATGAGCGTGGCGTCAGGGAGTTCAGGGCGAGAGGCGACGCAGAGAGCATGAGCGTGGCGTCAGGGAGTTCAGGGCGAGAGGCGACGCAGAGAACATGAGCGTGGCGTCAGGGAGTTCAGGGCGAGAGGCGACGCAGAGAGCATGAGCGTGGCGTCAGGGAGTTCAGGGCGAGAGGCGACGCAGAGAACATGAGCGTGGCGTCAGGGAGTTCAGGGCGAGAGGCGACGCAGAGAACATGAGCGTGGCGTCAGGGAGTTCAGGGCGAGAGGCGACGCAGAGAACATGAGCGTGGCGTCAGGGAGTTCAGGGCGAGAGGCGACGCAGAGAACATGAGCGTGGCGTCAGGGAGTTCAGGGCGAGAGGCGACGCAGAGAACATGAGCGTGGCGTCAGGGAGTTCAGGGCGAGAGGCGACGCAGAGAGCATGAGCGTGGCGTCAGGGAGTTCAGGGCGAGAGGCGACGCAGAGAACATGAGCGTGGCGTCAGGGAGTTCAGGGCGAGAGGCGACGCAGAGAACATGAGCGTGGCGTCAGGGAGTTCAGGGCGAGAGGCGACGCAGAGAACATGAGCGTGGCGTCAGGGAGTTCAGGGCGAGAGGCGACGCAGAGAACATGAGCGTGGCGTCAGGGAGTTCAGGGCGAGAGGCGACGCAGAGAACATGAGCGTGGCGTCAGGGAGTTCAGGGCGAGAGGCGACGCAGAGAACATGAGCGTGGCGTCAGGGAGTTCAGGGCGAGAGGCGACGCAGAGAGCATGAGCGTGGCGTCAGGGAGTTCAGGGCGAGAGGCGACGCAGAGAACATGAGCGTGGCGTCAGGGAGTTCAGGGCGAGAGGCGACGCAGAGAGCATGAGCGTGGCGTCAGGGAGTTCAGGGCGAGAGGCGACGCAGAGAGCATGAGCGTGGCGTCAGGGAGTTCAGGGCGAGAGGCGACGCAGAGAACTTGAGCGTGGCGTCAGGGAGTTCAGGGCGAGAGGCGACGCAGAGAACATGAGCGTGGCGTCAGGGAGTTCAGGGCGAGAGGCGACGCAGAGAGCATGAGCGTGGCGTCAGGGAGTTCAGGGCGAGAGGCGACGCAGAGAGCATGAGCGTGGCGTCAGGGAGTTCAGGGCGAGAGGCGACGCAGAGAACTTGAGCGTGGCGTCAGGGAGTTCAGGGCGAGAGGCGACGCAGAGAACATGAGCGTGGCGTCAGGGAGTTCAGGGCGAGAGGCGACGCAGAGAACTTGAGCGTGGCGTCAGGGAGTTCAGGGCGAGAGGCGACGCAGAGAACTTGAGCGTGGCGTCAGGGAGTTCAGGGCGAGAGGCGACGCAGAGAACTTGAGCGTGGCGTCAGGGAGTTCAGGGCGAGAGGCGACGCAGAGAACTTGAGCGTGGCGTCAGGGAGTTCAGGGCGAGAGGCGACGCAGAGAACATCATTATTATTATCATTATTATTATTAGCATTATTATCGTTACTATTATTATCATTATTATCATTATTATTATTATTATTATTATCATTATTATTATTATTATTATCATTATCATCATCATCGTTATTATAATCATTATCATTATTATTGTTATCAGCATCATCACCATTGCCATGTATTATTATCATTATTATTATCATTGTCATTGTTATTATCATCAATATTATTATCATCATTATTGTTATCATCATTATTATCATCATTATTATTATTAGCATTATTGTCATTATCAATATTGTTATTATCATTACTATTATTATCATTATTGTTATCATTACTGTTATTCTCATCTTTATCGTCATCATCATTTGTACTGATATTATTGTTTAACAGTTATTATCATTATTATTATCATTATTACTATCGTTATTATCCTAATTACTATTGTCGCTATTGAAATTATTGTTGTTATGATTATCATCATCATAATGATAAGAGTACTTATTTTCATCACAATCATCATCATCACTTTCCTTTTCCATTTTTTTCTTCCTTCTCTTTTTCTTTGTTTATTTCTCTTTTTCCTCTTCTAATCTGTCTTCGTCTCGTCTTCGTCTTTCTTTTTCTATCTCCTTTGTCTTCCTCGTCTTCCTTTGATTTTGCATTTCTCATTCCTCTTAATTTTTTTATGCACGAGAGAAAATATTATCATTCTGG
>NC_091581.1:12831296-12833796 GCF_042767895.1 Penaeus vannamei
GGATATCCTTGCTGACCTGGGGGGCCCCGACCAGCCAGATCAGGAGGATAGCCTGAGCCTGGCGATGCTCCATATGGAGATGCATAGTTATTTGGCATGGGGTGGTAGCTAGAGGACTTGTGAGCTGCCATGGGAGACTGGGGGTGCTGACCGCCTGCAGAAGACTGACTATTACTACCCTGAGAATATCCATACGGGTACTGAGTGCCTTGACCTGAGTATCCTGAGCCCACACCTCCTGACCAGTTGGAGTAGCCAGGCTGTTGGGGCTGCCGTTGCTGCTGTGGATGGTGGTGCTGCTGTGGCTGCTGTGATGGGGGCGGCTGTGGCTTCGGGGCTTGCTGAGCCTGGGACAGTTGTGGTGGGTGTTGAGCTTGAATCTGTGGGGGTTGCTGTGGCTGTGTCAGCTGTGACTGCTGCTGTGGCTGTGATAGCTGCTGGGTCTGTTGGGATTGGGAAATTTGTGTAGGTTGTTGCTGTGACTGGGACAGTTGTGAGGGCTGCTGAGTCTGTTGTGCTTGATGCTGAGACTGTTGTGGCTGCTGGGAGTTCTGCTGTGACTGCTGTCCTTGATGATGGTGAACCTGCTGCCCTTGCTGCTGCTGCTGCTGTTGCTGGCCTTGCAAGTGCTGTGGTGCCTGTGGCTGCTGATGTTGGGACAGCTGTGACTGTTGCTGTGATAACTGTGACTGCTGATGCTGAGACTGTTGGGCTTGCTGGTGTTTAGGCTGTGGTACTTGATGCTGCGCAGCAGATGCTGGCTGCTGCTGCTGATTAGTCTGTTGATAGCTAGTCTGTTGTTGCTGTGGCAATTGATGCTGCACATAGTGCGATTGAGCTGGGCTCCAGGACCGCTTACCAATCTGTGACACCTGTTCCTTCAAAACTGCAGTGGCTTTTTCCATGGATAATGGCTCCTTGGCAACCTCCTGAGGACTAGGTTGTTGATTAACAATGGAACTGTTGGTTCTATCATCCTCTTTCTGCTGTGGAGAATTTACTCGAGTAGAATCACTGGTATCTTCCATACGAGAATTCAGATGGCGTTTCTTTTCTGTCTTTTCGTACATCATCTCTTCCTGAACGTGAGAGGTTTCCCTTGATGGAACATGGTGCAAAGAGGGGAGTGTTCCATGGATAGTCGTTGGGGACGACGGCACATGACGTGACAAATCCTCTGGAACATCTCTCCTCTCATCTGCTAAGGACTTTTGGTCCTCTTTCTGGCTATCAGGTGTTCCATGGGACATCTGCAATCCTTTGTGCACATCTACTTGCTGGCTGTGATGCTGATCTGGCACTACTTGCTCCTTCTGCCCCTGGGTCTCCCTCTCTGGCATACTGTACTCTTCAGCAGCTGTCCGAGATGCAGTCCGGGAACAGTGAGAGTTTTCTGCCGACTGCTGTTTCAGCTGCGATATTCTCTGCTCAAACCCATCTGGCATAGATGATCTTCCTGCTGGGGACACCTGTCTTCTGGTTGGACTCTGACCTGTCAAACTATTAGGTATTTCATGTGCAACATTACTTTCACGTTCAATCACCCTTTCTTTTGTTTCTCCAATAATACTAGACACTGAATAAGAACTTGTTTTCCTTGGCTTACTGTAATTTGAACTTACTCCTATTTCAGTTCTGGTGTCACTCACTGGAATATTCTCTGGCACTGAGCATGTTGGGCTTGAATACGCATGTCTACTATGAGCCTGAGAAACTTGCGTATCTGTCCTCATGGAGTATGTCATGGATAAGCTACTAACTGGTGTTCGCGCACTGTGGTGGTCTTGACTGGTCTCCATCAGGGGGTGTGGTGCTGGGGGGGTTTGAGAGGCAGGGTGGTGATTGGAGGTGTGTTGAGCCGAGTGTTGAGATGAGTGGTGTTGTGGGTGGTGCTGGCTAGGGGGGTGCTGGCTAGACATGTGTTGGCTGGACAGGTGCTGGGTGGACGGGTGTTGAGGCCCAGGAGTGACAGCTGGAGCAGGGGTGTAAGCTGGAGTAAGAGGTGAGGGGGAGGCATGCAGAGACGGTAAGAGGCTCTGCTTCTCCCCCCAGCCCATACGTTCCAGTGCCATCAGGGGGCTGTCAGGAGCACCTACTCCACCTGCTCTGGTGCTGTTGGGGGGCCCAAGGCTCGTACTGAGGGCAGAGGGGACTCCCGAGGAGGTTGTTGATGAGAGAGACTGTGTGAGGTGACTTCCAGCACTATGCTGTAAGCTGTACACACTGAGTGGTGCTTCATGAACTGCGTGCACCGATTTCATGTGGGCAAGACATTCACTCATCAGACGAAACACCTGCCCGCACACCTGACATCTTCGCATTTTGTCTAGGTCTTTCTTCGATTCAATGATGTCGACAGGGGGGCTTGGGGTTGCACCTGTACCTGCTAGTCCACTCGGGATGTTGTGAGGTCCTGGGGATGGAGGCGTGGAAGTAACAGGTGATAATAAAGATGAACCCCCATGCCCCACACCCAGTCCAGCAGCAGTCAGTGGTGACG
>NC_091581.1:12848796-12863796 GCF_042767895.1 Penaeus vannamei
CCCGCAGGATAGGTGGCATAGATGTATATCCCCTGTCAAAAAAATAGTGGTCTTATATGTCTTTATATTGATGAAGTCTGATGCAGACTAAAAATTATCTGCTTAAGATTCAAAATTCTGCATACAGCTTATTTAGAACAGAAAAAATGCAGTATGCTTTTACACTATTCTACTATATATGATGATGAACACAGGTTTAACCAAGATTATATCAATAGATCTACAGCTTGGGGAATAAATTTATACTACAAACAAATATACTGCAGCTCAATTATTAATTTTATAACATATGATTCATACAATCAATTGTAACTAAAATTTAAGGTATAATGATACTATCACCAGTATTCAAAAAGTAATATTGAAAAAATATAATCATTCACAGCATAGTAATTTTCTCTACACTTATCATCAAAACAAAAGATCCCTCTAAATAAAAAGAGGAGGTAAGAATGTAAAAGGAATGAAAACAACACATATAACTGCATAACAATGGTATACATGTTATCTTGTATTCAGCCATATATATATATTTCTTCCATACCAATCTGATGTAGATCCAGCTGTTCCCAGTGTGAGCCATGAAGGGAATTTGCAGAGAGTCCAACTCTGATGAAGATATCCCCAGCAGCAGTCAGGACCCATATAGCTTCTGGTCGCTGTGCAACGCTGACTACACATTCAGTGTCTGCTACATCTAGAGGCTGAATATGATAATCAATGGTTTTAATAAGGGAATAATTACCTAAGTAATATAATAAACCTGCAAATATTTATATTGCATGTGATTCTCAAATGTATTATAAGTAAATTGTCTTTTTTTATGCAATTTCTTACATCCATCCCTATATCAGAGGACTGAAATGAAAAAAGACCTTTAGGCAAAGTTGTGAAATATTTCAACTAAATTTAGTTTAACTTAGCCTCACTAAAAAAGAAAAAAATGTAGTATGGTGCCTAGCCTAATTGACCTCTCATTTATGAAAGTGAATCTCAGAGATCTGGTGATGCCCAGGACCAATACCTTGATTGTATGCCTCAAAGACTCAATTATAAGGCCTTGTACTGAGAAATATGAGAAATGGAGATATTTTCAAAATAAAAACCTAAATGAAACATGAAAATAAACACTTTATTTTATTTAAATAGAAAAATATAAAATCACCATCTTATTCCCCTCCCTGACTTGATGTCCCACTCTCCATTTAGATGCCTAGGGCTGTCGCCCTTCAGCCGCCCTCCACCCCGCTCTGCACACCACTAGTGAATTTCACTGAAAACTAAATCCATTCATGCCGGTATATTTTGAAGCCAAAAATAAAAGATTCCGGGCGGCTACAAAATCGGCGGGCGGACCTTCCCCAGAGTCTGTCCAACCGCTGGCTGCGGCCCGCTGCTGCATCGGAGCACGAGCCCCAATACAGCATCACACTGGCGGGACGCCCAGCAATGTTTATTTTTTCTGGTGTCTTATATATGGGACACCCATCGTTATTGGGTTAACATACTCTATCTACTTACAGAGCATGTTGGGCAAAATATTCAATGTACAGCTTATAATCAAGGCACATCATCAGTTATTTCCACCTACAAGTAGTCTACAAACATTATTCCACTGGAATTAAATAAAACAAAATGAATCACTATCACTATCAGCAATGAACACAGCATCAGCAAGTAAACACAAAATATACCACATAATTAGAAGTGTTGGGGTTGACAATGAAGAGCTGACCCTTTGGCGACAGGCAGCAGATTGCACCCTGGTCCATGTAGACACCTTCTGCACATACAGTTGACCAAACTTCTTTGCTAAATACATTCCAAACATGGCCTGCAATATAAAGAGATTAAATATTTCAAAAAATGTATGGGACACACTTTCTTTCTTTTCATTTCATCACAGCAAATACTTGTCATTAAAGTTAAAAACAGACTAATCTCTTTATTATCTAAATTGCTATTTACCTCTCACATTTGTACTGTGGTTGTATACATAGTTCTTCCCTCTCTCTGCTAAATAGATTCCTTTTGATGACAAACTTATCATAGCAGATCCTAGTTCACTGGTTTGTTCCATCATGTAGTCACTTGTAGCAACCTGCCGAAGTCCAAACTTTAGATAGTCAAAATAGTCTTTACAAAATCTAAGACATGTATTAGAGGGAAAAACAAGATATCTACACAAGACTATTTTCTTTTAAGATTATATGAATAATTTGTCAGTTGCTTTTTTCCTGTTATCTTTTTTACTCCATTAGCAGTACAGCGCTGCCGTGACTAAAACTCAAAATGATGAAAATTAGATCTGTCTTTCTGCCTCACCTGCCACCACTTTGCATCCCTTCCCTGAGGATTTTCAGCACACACACCAGCCCGGAAATAGACCTTGCCCTGTGTGTCTACAATCCATCCCCAATTCCCAGGTCCCAGGGCAAGATCCTTGACCTTCAGTCCCTGGCTCTTCATCAGGCCCCATTCATGCCCCATGGGAGACTGGGTACTCACTCCTATTCTGTAAAATTATGATATACTATTGATAGATGAGAGAAGATTTCTACAGGAATAAACAGCACTCAGCAGCCCATTCAGAAAAATAATGGGGAAAAGTATGATTTTAACCAAACATACAGTGTGATATTTATATATTTACTTCCCTGTGATCATTCCTTCTCTTCTCATGAAGGAAATCACATGATAGTGAGAAGCGTTGTTAATTATTGACACAGACAGAAAAAAGTTTTCTGTTCTTCTAGCACTGCCCTTATTAGAATATTTCCTGAAGTAAATCTCAGAGATACTTGCAAAAAAGATAAATCCACACAGAAGTTCATCAGTATTCATTGGTAAAATCACCTCAAAATATTTTTCAATTCTGCTCTTCTAATTTCCAAATAATAATTCTGCTCTTCTAATTTCCAAATAATAACTGTAATAAATGCAAAATCATGGGCAATCCCTTCCATAATCACACTTTTACTGTATCTGCATCCATGTTCAATGTCTGTATCTGTCTTTTAACATCTATTTAGGAAAAACCCTGATGTTTCACAAACAGCAGGGGCACATTCTAGAAAGTATTCCTATTCAATGGGCTTATAAAATGCATGATATGGCTGAAATGCCACCCCCTTAGGTCTCCCCATTCCCACAGAAGCAATCAATCACTTTGTAGGCCTAGTAGCCGAATCAGACAATGACCAACCTTGCGGAAAGTTATCATTATTACACTCACTCTGAATGATAAAAGATAACTTAAGATGATGATGCTGATGAAAGTGCTAATCATGATGATGATAATAAATAAAACAATATAAAATACACTCTTCTGTTACTAATTTTTTTTTTAAATGAATACTCTGCCTGTCCGCTCTCAGCCACCAGCTACCAGGTGCAGCTATTTTTTGCAATCATCACTCACCACTGACCAGTGCAAACAGAATTTTTTTCAGCTGCTCTCATCCCCATTCATATAATTTGCTTCATTTCAAAACAAGTTTTCTCAAAATATATCCATCCCACAGTTGTAAAATTTGGAAAATCATCCATCCTATGAGTTAAGGAACACCTGCATAGAAATTGTTCTTACATAATCACCATTAAAGTTTGTCACTAAAAATAAGCTTGATCAGTTTAAACACACTACCACTATTCCCATATGATGCTCATCTTCAATGCAAGGGCTACTAAAAAATAATATAACTGTTGTGAAATCTTAGTTTTCCTGAATAAAAGAGAGAAAATTTACATATATATTACTATCATCTATTATGTACTTTGTGATGCCTACTACTTCGAAGTGGTTAAACAAATATATTTCCAGAATGGTTTCAATCACATTACTGGTTAACTCTCCCTATACTGTAGAAGATAAGTATACATTTTTTGTATTTCATATTCACTGGTAATTCACTGACTTTTGTATGGTTAATTTTATTACTTTTTTCTATTGAAAATCTGAAAATAAGCATGATTATGGGATGGCGCAGGATGCCCAGTACCAACTGGGTAATGATAATAACATGCATGATTACTACAGAGGCATGCATTACTATCCATTAATTTTTGCATCACATTAATCTATAAATCTTTTTCAAGTCTCGCAGTCGTTCAAGATGGTCCTAGCAAGAGTTACTAAGCCACTAATATGGTTCCTGCTAGAACTTATATCCTTTAAAGAGTAACCAAGAATAGTGTACAATGAAGACTTAAAAAGAATACTTCACCAGTAGAACAGTCTCCTCTGAGCAGCTATTACTAAAGAAAAGGATTAAACAATCATACTTAACTGAAAACAACTTTTAACAACCCACATCTCTAAACCAAGCTTGAAGTTGTGATCTCTGGCATAAATAACCAAAGGGGGAGGAGGAGAAATAAGGGTGGCTCACTGAAAGATTATCTAGAAAATAAAAAGGGTAAAAGAAAAAAGTTATAAGCCTAGCATCCACTATTCAACACGATAAATATGCAGACCAATATTCAAACTTCCATGGGCATCATAAAAAGGTAAAATCATACAAAGGTAAATACAATAAATTACAAATAGCCATACTCTTTCATTATCTTTTATATGAATGTGTGAAAATTTATTTACAGTCTTATAAAGTAATGGTAATAAACTCAGTATATTTATTTAAATATGATATTATGATAAGAGAAAAAATATACTGAACATATTAACTATAACACCTTTCTAATCTGAACAACTGAAAGTATAATTATTCAATCTGAACAACACCTTGCAAAACATCTTCAAATAAAAATGCCATCTCCCGATTCTTCTATCAACAGATATATAAAAAAAAATAATAATATTCTCTTTATCTTTAAGTAATTAATAAATCAAAAAATACATAGACTATAATTATTTACAACACACCTGAAAGCTACCTGTCCTCTGTCAGTCAGGCCCCAAACCACTCTTGCATGACAAACCACTTTAACCAGCTGGAATTCCTTGCATGATATGGTGTATTCGACACCACATGGACTTCGGCTGCTCAATCCTAGCTGCACACAAACCTGTAAAAATAAATTGTTAGAAACTGATGACTACACTTCACATGCACTTATCTTTGTACATTAACCACTAGCCGCCGGGTGGCATGTACGAACATGTCATGACTGTTGTGGACCGAAAAACGTATGGCATCATATCATGACCATTCCTGCACCATTGGCTCATTTGACAGAGTTTGTTTTCCTCCTATAATAGAGGCTTCATTTATATGATTTTCGGCAATAGCACCTATAATAAAGGTAAACCAAATTTATATTCTTTTTATAAATTAAAGCAAAATAAAAGATTTTAGGTGCCAAATCTCACTCACAAACTACCAAACAAGCTGTGCGCAAACAGGGGAAACTGACAATGTGCGTCAACAATCCTGTTATCACGTCCACTTACCAAATTTTTTTACCTGACGGCATTGGGTTAATAAAGGCTGCACAATACTTTTTTCTTATTGCAAAATCACCTGTGGCATGATAGTTTTTTTTTATTCCTATAGGACAGTATAACTTCAGCCAAACAATGCCACCAAACAAACAGAGTTATTGTAAATCATAATATTAAGCATTCAATAATTATTAGTAGCTTACTAAGGCTAAAAGCATTTATCACCAGTTTAAACTAGCTAAAATTTGATAAAAGATAACAGCTGCAATACCACAAGTAGATACAAAAAATACATATAGGAGAATAAAAGCTCCGCTACAATGGAGAGTGAATGAAGTAGCCTAATGATGACGATGATCTCAACAATATATATCTTTTATTTTCACAGACAGATAATCCTTAGGGGATTTGAGGATCACTCCTTCATACTATGGTTCTGAAATAAAAAAACAATAAATAATATTCTCAATCTTAAAACATACTAAGTGATGTTTAATGGAAAACAATTATGAAGAGAAAAACAGAAAGGAATAGCATAGGGTAAATAATAAATTAATTACTACTATTCCTATGTAATGTTTTTACAGTTAGATGAGTACTCTCCATTGTCATATGTCCGTTTAATAAAATCATGTTAGCCTTAAGGGAATCTGATGCAGGGGTTTGCATTGTATATTTGTGTTCATAGTGCATGTTTGGACATTCTTGATTCAATTTTAAAATGTCATACTATGCATTTGGCTATGAGTAATGGAACCACTAATCTTATCTGATGTTTTAATACTGTGACTATACCCATGAAATAGTGTGATTCTTTTTGTATGCATCATACTACATGTACAACTCTGACACAGGATCATATTATCTGATGCCAAACAGATATAATTTGCGGAACATTCTCCCACTGCCTTCAATAATATGTCTTGTTGAATGAGTCTGCAGTCATCAATAATCGTACATGCTCTAGTAAGAAAAATTTCATTGAAATGCACTTTGCAAGAACAGAAAATTTCCAAGAGTGAAGTGTGTTCATACTAACTTCCTATTGCCCTATTGGTTTTGTAAGAAAGTATTTACAAAAATTTATGGGTGTTATAAAAGTGTTGCAAATCTGTATAAATGCAGCATTCATCCAGAGCCCCAACATGGGTACTTATTCATCTTTAATAGTTCCATAAAGCTAAATCAACATTTTGTAAAAATAAATAAATAAATAAATAAATACAAATATTCTAATATATATCTATTTATAACTTCTCAAAAATATTCAACAACTATCGAAGATCATATCCTTTAAAGTTTCATTGCCCTCCCAACTTCCCTAAACAAAAGAGAAATCTCTAGCTTCTTATTTCTCTACAGTGTGGGCCTAGGTCAAGCCAAAAGAGTGAGAATCCATAGCAGTCTCAACCCCATCAAGAAGAAAAAAAAGGGTCATTTGTAACACACTTATAAAGCTCATCACTTATAAAGACTTTACATCATTAGAAAAATACAGCTAACAACCAAGAGTATGATGCTGATTAAAGCAATTTCATTCAAGACATACATATTTTAATGGCAAAATTGACCTTTTCTGGATAATGCATAAGAATAACTATCATGCTGAATACATCACTCCTCTTAAATTTGCCTTCTTCACTCACCTGTCCTTCCTCTCGTATGTACCAAGCCAATTCATCATCAAGGCTCATCTGCTTCACATTCCGAGCAGCTAATGACATTTTTGCAGGTGAAACTACTTCTAGGGCTGGAGATCCAACAGCGTATGCATGGCCATCAGAACGTATCCAGAGAACAGAATTGTTTGGAGAAAGCGATATATCTGTTACTTTTGCGGTCAATTTCACCTTTCTCCAAGTCTGACTGCTTGAATCATTACTAACATTTTTAAAATACAAACAACCACAGTCATCAAGGAAAGTTATTGTATTCTCAGAGACACTCAAACTAAACACACTGCTTGGAATTTTCTGTTTTATCCAACCACCTGTCATTTCTTCATTCTCATACTCATGATTATCCTGAAATTCCACTGTTGAGTATGACCAACTTATATCTGCCACTTCTGATGAGTCTGTCACTGTTATCATAGTTCTAGGTTCATTTGTACCATTTTCTTGGCTTTCAGTGTGGAATCTATTTCCAGGAAGAGACACATGACTACTTCCAGAAGGAGGACCATAACTCAGACAACTCAGCCGATCCTCACTAGTATTACTCTCAATTCTTTCTCCTCCATCATTGCTGCCTAGTGAATTTCCATCAAAACTGTTTTCTACATTGGAATCATGTACTTTCTGACTAGATGAGTCTGGTCCACTCTCAAAAGAACTAAAACTATTTTCTGAATAGAACTGGGCGAAAAAATCTTCATACACGGGTCCATCTGGTACTGGGGACTGTTCCTTAACTGTGCTTGGGGTTGAGCATCCTCCACTTTCAAAGCTAAGCTCCCTATCAATCCCATGGCGACTCTCAGTCTCATACAGTTTTTTTTCACCTTTGTTTGCACTCTCATGGTCCATCTTCAGACACCCAAGATTAAGAATCTCGGCTAACAAACTTTCCTTTTGTTCTATATTAGATTTGAAGTCTTCATATGTTCTGTTATCTACACTCTTTAAATCAAAGTCAGTATCATGGCTGGTACTCTCTCCTTTGTCACTGCTTCCTTTTGCACAAAGTTCCTGCTCATCTTCTGAAGTCTGAGCATGATCTTTACCATCTCCACACACCCTACTTCCACCATCGACTTCTACTCTTTCTTCCCCATTATCTTCCATTGCTTGTAAGTTGCTGCACTCTGTGAGCGTTGTTGACAAATCCTGTGGGGTTGCTCGATGAGACGGTGAGACAGAGCTGTGAGAAAGGGCCATTGAAGGACTGGAAGGCAGTTCACTGCTAGTAGCATCACTCACATCTGACTGTGTGGATCTGTAGCTGTTAATACTCATGGTATCTGGTGACGGTGTTGCATCTATGAAAGAAAAGAAAAGAAATAAAAGCAACAATTGGCTAGACTGTGATAACATCCATATATATTAATCTAATTTTAAAGAATGAAATACATTATACATCTATGAAAAATCCATACAGACTATTTACACAGCAATAACAGGGCAAGTAGAATTTAGTATTACACAAAATAAGTTATTTTGCATATAAATGCCATCTAAAATATTCTTTCTAAATAACAAGAAGGGTACCTGAACCAATAGTTACATTAAAACACAACTTGCCATACTCATTTTCCTGAACCTTACAATTGCAAAGAATAGTCCAAAAAGTTTATAGGTACACAAAGGAAACATTATTTACCATAAAAGTAATAACATATGCTTTGGATTAACATTATTACCAAATCCACCAATATTAAGTTCATCCATGTCTAAGACAAGAAACTCTGAACATAACATCTTACCATATCTTCTCTTGTTCTTTTTCTTTGACTTGTCTCTCATAACTAAGGGTTCAGCATCTGCTCCCTCTTGAGCAACAATCTGAGAACTTGTGACAATCTCCTCCAAATCCCCAATAACTTCGCGCTCTCCCTGATACACATACAGAAGAACAAGATCATTGTACAGAGACAATAAATAAAGGATGGACTGTCACTATATTACACCATACACTCTCTTAATACATATTCTACAGTTTTATAAAAATACACATTGCATTAGGTGCATTGGCTATTGGATATGATTATTTCAATAATGATTGCCTTTGAGGCTGTTCAACATAATGGAGATGGTTATATTAAAATAAACTCTTATGCTAAGGTATATTTTGCTATACTAATATAGGGTATGCCATTTTATATTATGCCAAATTATGGTCTCTCTCTTTTATGCAATGGTTTTACATCAAGTTACTATCCACAGTACTTAGCTGTCTTCCCCTAAACAAGTGGACTATGAAAAATATCTAAAGTTGACAAATGTTCCACTATAATGTAAAGGCACAGGGATGACTGCAAACCACAAACTGCATGCAATATCTAATCCAACACCCAAACATTATTTAATCATTTCATGTATGTACATGCCATCCACAGTGGCAATGGGTTAAACAATTCACATTTGATTCTGTATTCCATAAATATTGTTTTTGAATGCAAAATCATTAAAATTTCTGTAAAGTCTAATAACCCTGAATAGCTATAACTATCATTAATAATTTACCTGGGGTATCAAACATACCCAACATACTTTTGAAGGCCATATCTTGTGTTTTACATTATTTAACTGGCTTTTTAAATAAGAAAATCACTTACACTTCTACAAATATGTCAACTAAAGCTATAAATCTAAGAGAGACAGAGAAGTGCTGCTTCCCTGCATTAAAAATCAGTAAATTACATCAATAAAAGACCAATAAGAAAAGGTCACTAAAGATAGTTTTATATGGTTGCTACTCTCCACTGCTTTATACCAAAGAAACTACTACTTTTGTTTCCTTTTAAGAACATCCAGGGATCATAATAATGGATTAATCATCATGAGGTGATTGCACACTGCTCATGTTATTAAATGTTATCTGGCCCACACAGTTTGCTTATCTTGTATCTGGCCTGCAGTAATAATTGCACTGTACACCACTGATAGACTGAATATAGACTGTTACCAACTTAAAACAATTATATTTGTTATGTATCTTACCGGCACAGGCACATCAGTCAGCGGAGGAGTTTTGCCAAATGTCTTGACCAAAGACTGGGAAGAGATAAGAGCAGGGAAGAAACTGCTGACAGACTGAACCATTCTGGGAGGTATTAGACTTGGGGAGTAGGGGCGCTGTTGTGGTTCCTGTATCATTCCAGATGAGGAAGACCTCTGGTGGCCAAGCTCCTGCCTGCTGGGGCCAATGTTCAAGGAGGAGGAGGAAAGATTATTCTGCTGAGCTTTAAGAGAAGTAGGCCTATGCTGAACTGGATCTAGTTGAGAACTATCATAAGTTTGTGATGCTGGCCACTTGCCATTTTGGCCTGTCACAATTGTTGGAGTAGCATGTTCCTGAACTTTTGCAGCAACACTGCTGCTCATGCGGGCAATGTGGTCAAGGAAGCCCGAACCTTGTGTCATGATTTTTGACTTAATGCCCAAAAGATTCTGGGTATCAGGAAAAAGAGAAGTTTTTGGATTTAATGGTTTCCTTTTCTCCCCTATATTAGGTTTCTCAGTGCTGATACAGCTGATATTTCTCGACCCTTCTAGCACAAATATTTCCTTTTCAGACACAGCAACACCACTTATGTGTCTGAATTGTCCACTGTAGCTTGATACTTTTAAATTATTGATGTCTATCACAAACAACCAGTTTGGATTATAAGTAACAATGTGAGATGTTCCAAGTGTGAATAATATGCCAAAGGAAAATCTTTCGCCATCCCTAGGCTTTTCCAGACTAGGATTTAAAAGCTGCATCTGAGCCACATCTGGCAATTCCTTGATTATGTGTGTATGCATGACTTCACCATGATTATTGGCTGACCAAAGACGTAACCCAGGTCTTGAGGTATATAGAACAGAGTCTGCACTTGAGACTGTAGAAGACCATACACAACCAAACAAGCCTGGGTGTTTTCTGGGCTTCATACCAACCTGCTGCACACTTCCTTGTGTTACATTATAAATCAGGGCTCTTTCTAGGGTGGATACAGCTAACTGCTGATAGGAATATGACAGTTGAGTGATGCTACTTTCTTCTTTCAATAATTCCCTTGCAGTACACTCATTTGTTTGGTAATTAATGTCAATCACTGACACAACACCATGTGTATCACCAGAAAACAGTCGCATGCCATTTCTGCTCCATGTCAAGCTCGTCACTCTTGAACTGTGAATGCTTCCAACAGTAAAGCGTTTCACAGTTGGCTGTACTGTAGATATTCCCCTTGAACCAAGGACACCAGCATCTAAAAAAGAAAATAGCCAACTTCACATCAGCTGAGACTACTGCAACACTGATGCATAATTTTATTCTTTAACTATTTGCAATAACTTATGCTCAAATTATCTTATTTAGAATTAAAATGGAATTCCTTACTTGGTGGGTGAATACCCTGTACATTAGCCACTCTTGGTAATTGGAAAATGGTAATAGTGCCATCAAGAGCTCCTGCTGCAATCATGTCATCCACAGTGCTAACTCCACTGACACTTGATATAGGTGATAAGGGATTCTGAAAAATAGCCATCTTTAAGCCTATATCTCTCTACTATAGTTACTGGACTAATAATGAAAGAAGTTAGCAATTGCAAGCCATTCACAATCACACAGCAAAAAAAAGTATATAAAGAGGACAATAAAATCAAACAAATATATCTATATAGCTCTACGTCTTGTATACATAATTGTCACAGAAGATGAGTACCTTATTTCTTACCTCACATTTCAGCCTCATTAGATTAAGAGAAGGAAGATGAGCCAAATACACCAAGCCTACATTGGTCCCCAACACAAGATGTTGCGGCAAGGAGGCCAAGCAAGTGAGTTGAAGGTCTGATGTTGCCAACCCCCGCTGGAATTGCTGAGGAAGTTGGTCTAGCAGTGGAGTCAGGGGAATCCATTCCTTCCACTCTGGACCTCCCCCAAAAGCCATTGTTAAGGCTGTTTTTTCCTTCCTCTAGGCACTAAAAATGACTCCCTGAAAAATTATTTGTGTCAGACAAAATGCAACACTTCAATAATTATATCAGTACATTCTCTATACAACATAGAATCAAAGACATACAATCTAAAACAGTAAAAGTAGAGCAATGTAGATAACAGCTATGGTTCTGGTGCTATTGTGGCCCAAGGGTCTTTTTTAGTGTTTTCTGTATTGTATTGTAGTACCTAGTCAGGATTCAAACACAATCCAAAGGACAATTACATGGTATTTGTTTAAACATTTATTCTGAGGCCCTCATATAAAAATTAGTAAGTTAGACCTTAAAGTCCACGCAAGTCTCTTGTGTTCATCTGCCATCATTGCACATAATCTGTTCTCTAATCTTAATATCTATGGTAAAATTAAAATTGTTAACATAAATACAGTACAGGGTAAATCATATATGGAAACAAGATGTCAATGAATCTGAAGACCTCTGTCTATGACATTGTTATTGTAGCCGACCCCCGCAACCTGCAGAGCAGCATACTTCCCCCAGGTTGGGTCCAGGTGCACAGCCTGTCCTCTCGCCCTCACCATCAGCAGCTTCTCGACGACTCATACCGAGACCTGATTGGTTGACCACGGACACCTCACGGCTCGCCTATTGGACGGCAGGATCCCCTCTTTCCCGGGTAGCTTACACAGCTCAGACCAACTTAAGCTCCCGCACCCGGGCCGAGTTCATCACTCATGATCCTCCAGCTGAGCAAGACACAGCAAGCAGCAACAAGACCTACCCAGGCTTTAGCCGACGGGTGAGCCGCCCCGGCTCTCCCCGGCGATCTCCAGCACACCAGCCATACCTGTGGGCACTCACACCCACACCCAAAACCTCCTTAAAGAGATGATTGACACCAGTCTATGGCGGATCCAAATCCATTGCCATATTATCACAAATTCTAACGACAAATACTGTCAATTAATTGCTATGGCCTACATGGTCTAAGTATTATGACTACAAATCATATACAATGGTCATGATTATGGTAATGAGCAGGTCTTGTCTTTAATTTTTCTATTCATCAAAGAAATCAAATTACTTTTTTTTGGGTGTAGGTGTGGATGTGAAACCAAGTGTGGGTTAGATGTGGGTTAGATGTGGGTGTAGGTGTGGGTTTAGGTGTGGGTGTAGATGTGGGTGTAGATGTGGGTGTAGATGTGGGTGTAGTTGTGGGTTGGTCTGGGTGTCAATGTTGGTATGGATGTAAGTGTTGGTGTGAATCTGGGTCTGGGTCTGGGCGTGGGCGTGGGCGTGGGCGTGGGCGTGGGCGTGGGCGTGGGCGTGGGCGTGGGCGTGGGCGTGGGCGTGGGCGTGGGCGTGGGCGTGGGCGTGGGCGTGGGCGTGGGCGTGGGCGTGGGCGTGGGCGTGGGCGTGGGTGTGGGCGTGGGTGTCGATGCCTTTGTGGGTGTGGGTGTGGGTGTACATTTGAGTGTCCATACAAGTCTCCAAATATGCTGTAATATAAATGTAATGTTGCTGTTTTTGTTTTTGTCGTTATTGTTATTGTTATTGTTGTTGTTGTTATTATTATTATTATTGTTATTGTTATTGTTGTTGTTGTTGTTGTTGTTGTTGTTGTTATTGTTGTTGTTATTGTTGTTATTATTGTTGTTGTTATTATTGTTATTATTGTTGTTGTTAACTATGTATGCATAACTTATGTATGTTTTATATATGTATGTATGATTTTTGTATATCTTATCTATGTATGTATAATTTATATACATTTTATCTATGTACATATAATTTGCGCAAATTTCAAATGTTTATAGTTCTTGTATATTTTACGTATATATAATTCATGTATAATCTATTCATCAACTCACATTCAAGCAAAGGCCAACAAATTTCCATCACATCTACAGAGCTTATTTTGATTTCTTGTTTGATAAAGAATCACCACAGAGTTTAACAAGCTTATCTTGTGATACATAGTTGCAAATTGTAGATCGTCATCAGAGCATGAAACACAGAGGTCAAAGCATTTCTTTATGCATAGACTTGCACATTTTGGTAATCAGTTATAGGCTCAATTTCACTTTGCGCAGATTATTTTTCATACCGTGAGAATTTTTGTTTTTCATAAATTTTCTTCTAATGATGTGTTGCCCTATTCTTGATGCATACAGATGCATGAGCCTAAAAATCTCCATCACTTATATCCTAGAATGAGAGAGTCTGTCGACCTTCTTGGCGATTCCTAATCAAATAAGGAAATAGTCCAAGCTCTACCTTGGCAGAATACACAGTCAAAGTTTATTAGTTTTGCCATTACACCAAAAGGCACAGAGGACATAGCAAGTTGGGATTTTATAGTAAATTGTAGATTTTTACATTTATGGCAAGATTGCATTTCATCGCAATTAGTATATCTATTGTTGTTATTGCTTTACTAAAGAAATTATCAAAATAACAACATACTTCTGTTATATTTTGCGATAAATGTCAAGTGGTTTTGGTCAGAATACAACCAATAGAGTAATGAGAAAAAAATTCATTTTCAAAACCATTACCTGTATCTTTACAACTTATCTTAAAATAAACATCTCCCACTGTTAAATACTTGTCAGTGAGGTATACCATCAATAACAAAAGACAAGAGAATCATATGCATAACATAGTGTCAAGTAATGGCACAAGGAGTGTCAGAAGTAGGAAAAGAAAGGTGTCACAATTACTAAAAATAAGTGTCAAAAATGGCAACAGAAAGGGGAGGATCTTTCACAAATAATCCAACCAAAGTGTTATAGTCAGTAATATAGGTGGCGTTATAGATATAAAAAAAAAAAAAAAAAAAAACACAAATGCCAGAAAATGTCACCAATGTTTACAAACATTAACTTGACAAACCAAGACACACAATCTCCCCCCCTAAGATATTAAGCCTAATAACTCTTATATACATTCCATTTTAACAAAACCAGGCTCAAAGACAGCTAA
>NC_091581.1:12883796-12898337 GCF_042767895.1 Penaeus vannamei
CTGTTTTACATTTACTGAGACCTTGCTTTGGCACATGTTACATATGCATCACTAATATCTACTATGGCACATTACAAATTAACAAAATATTCATATCGTTAGAGACAATACACTTGTACAATAATTGCTAATCACTTGCGTGATCCAAAAAAATGTGAGGGAAAAGTGAAAAAAGAATACCTGTCGATTTCGAGGTCATCCATCCCACACATCTCCTAATGTCTCTGAGTTTCTGGAAAAATCCATACAGTGTAGTATCTATATAAACCGAAATGTATTTCGACATGGCAGTTTATAGTACCCAACATTGCTATATATCATGTCCATACATACAGTGGCTTGATATTCTTGTCCACTTCTACACTTATGCTTATATATTTTTTCTAGGACTTACCAGAATATCAGCTGAGATTGTAACACATACAGTGTGCAATGTATGGACTATCAGTCAGTATTAAAAGAATGGTACATGGAAATTAATAGATAAAAAGTCTATTTCTCTTTCTTAATGGTCATATCAGCGTCTACATCCTCTTATAAGTTTGATATTCAACTATACTAAATTTAGATTAAGCACTTCAGTAGTGAAGGGAAAAGAATACATCTGAAAAACAAAAAATTACTTTAAAATATCCTGATATACTTGTTTACTTGTCCAATAGTGATCATCACTATCTCGGTCATCATTATACCCCTTGTTCCTACAACTATTCCTCAACCAGAATCAAAATGGCATAGCAAATGAATATATAATTGATTTTCTTTCATATGATGAATGGTCATTACTTGATTCACTCATAAAAATACACTAATCAAAATGTCTACAGGCTGAACCTCTCTAATCCTTTAAACACAAATGTATCTTTCAATAAACAAATGGGAGGCTTTTCCAAACTACTAGTATCAATATTTACCTGTACCAGTACTTCTAAAGTAAGCCATCCGTCTAGCCTAAGATCACTGATTACCTACATAGTATGTCGTTCCACAATACATCTGAGATATTGGCACAAGGAAATAGTTAGACGAAGCATATGCAAAAATATAATATACCGTAAAAAAAGCTAGTTTGGTTTAGGTGATATGGGTATAGATTAATATATATATGTTTCAGCTTCCATTATGTCATACAAGGAAACAGCTAACTTAAATTACACTGAATGTAAGCATAGAACAATTACAGCCAGGACTAGCAGGGACTAGCAAATGTAATAAAAAAGATGTGGCCCCCAGACACGGATTCCTGTTACCCTCTGATCAAGCCAAAGAACCACATATTAGCATATACAGAGGTTCAGCCTGTATTATTTTCTAGAATGGGGGCAATGACATATCTATGCAATTACTTTATCACTTCTAAACTGCTATCATAATTTCCAGATATTGGTTTTCAAATGTCTAGAAATAATTGTTTTGTATCTATAACTGCATATCTTGCTGTGACTCGGTATCTGAGAATCTTGCAATGATTAATTCTTTGAGAAAATAACTACAATTACACTGTCAAAATTCTTGTGCATCTCTACTTCTCATAGACAAGAAAGAGCTTACTACCTATTGTGAAGTATAGTTCACTCTAACCATCTTCACTACAATATTTTTAAAATCAATATTGGGTATGATACAAGGTGCAAAGCTGTCTTTGTTGAAGGGTATTCTATCATTTATCCTTGTATGAAGGGACTGACTATACGAGGACTCTAAAATGTGCTTCATTAGAAAAAGTGTACATCTACTAACCCTTCATTTTAAAACTATAAATTCATTTGCCTTATATCAAAGATATACATTTACTGTATTTTTGTTAGGTAAAAAAAATGTTAATAAAAGAATTACATGAGGTGAAATGAATTAACAAATTGAACCTTTAACAGTGTCACAGGTGCGTCATTTCATCCTGGTCTGGAGGAGAGTGTCTGGTGGCACCAAGGCAGTCAGCTAAGGAAGCAGCTCGAGAACGTCGCCTAGTATGTTGAGGATCTCCTGCCAAGCTTGAGTCAGAGGCAGCAGGGTGGAGGGAACGTGGTGCCAAGAGGCTTTCAGTGCTCTTAGGCTTGGAAAAGAGGCATGTGTGAAGAGGTGCTGGATCGAGATTTAAGCAGTCACAAGAAAAGCAGGAGCCATCCAGAGGGGAAACAAGATTCTCTGATGATCGCGGCGAAGGTCGCACCCCTCCCCCACCGCCTGCCACATTTTCCTTGTCCTCCTCCCTCAAGCGATGGGTGCTAACTGACCGCAACTTCTCACCCCTGCCAGCTCCACGAGGGGGGATTGTATCGATAAACCCATAGCCAAACCCATATCCACCAAATGCCCTCGTGGAAAGCAAGTTATCCCAAGAGTGTGGTTTACGCTGTTGCCATTGCTGCTGAGCGACAGATGGTACAGAGCCAAGAGGAGTGTGAATAGTTTGGGCTGGAGAGCTACACTCAGAAGACACATGAGGCCTCCGGACAGCACCAGGGGAACAGCTGAGTTGGAGATATTGTTGTTGTTGTAGTTGTTGCTGTTGTTGTTGGTGCTGCCGATGGTGATGAAGTGGTGAGGGAGCATGAGACTGGGAGTTGGTGGAGGACATTGCACCCCATTGATCTTGTGGGGGTCTTATGGGGTTCTGGGCACTACAAGGGCTGGCAGGGGGTATGCGATACTGGATGGGTGGGGGCAGCACCCTAGAGGAGGTAGGCAGGGGGGATGAGGTGGTGCTGGAGGCAGGAAGCAGTTGCCGGTGGTGGTGGTGGTGGTGGTGCTGGTGGTGGTGATGGTGATGGTACAGGTGCTGGTGTGGACGGCCGGACACCGGGTGCTGGGGGATGCGGAAACCCTGGGCTCTCCATGCTGAGGAAGAAACCACCATACCAGGCAATGAAGCGTCAATCTCAGATGGAGGATGTGCTAGGATGTACTGAGATCTGAATGTTCTCATCAAGACTGTGGCCATAAACACATCATCACTGTAGGTTCAGTCCAACTGATGGCAAGTAGGTAAGAACTACAGAGAAGTGTATTAAAGGCAAGTATGTCATGGTGACACCAAACAGTCTGCAGTCAAAGCATTTAACATAATCAGGAGATTTACTATTGTTTTGAGCTTTTAAAATGGTAACTATAAATAACTATGAATAAGTTCATGTAGGTGATCATAGTAAATCTCCTGAGAAACTGAAAATTTGCCAATCTCATGAATTATAGTATCTCAAAGCTAGGGAGTGCACTATCATATTTACAGTGAAAGGTACAAGTATATTGATAATAGGCTTTATAATCTTTCAAACTTTAAATCAGAGACAATAATGGAATGGTTTAAATCATTGTGCTTCATGCTAGAGCTACAGTATCAGGTCATCTATTATATCCATATAGGAAAACATGCTTAAAACATTAACATGCTCATGATAGGTTAAATAAATCATATACACTAACAGGAACTCTCTCTTATAAATAAATCGCCACTGCATTAGGCTGTGCTAGGATTAAGGGAACAGATTTAAAAAACATAGAAAACATGAAATCCTAGTGAGGCTGAAATAGATATACATAAAGAAAAACACCAATAATCATTTATTTAAACAAGGTTGGCACGGTATGCGGTAAGGGAGTCAGCCAGTGCCCCCACTGTCCGGCTCACCTCTGCAGCCTGGAACCATTCACCACTTGGGGAACTAGAGGCAGGGGAGGACATTCTGGTAGACATGCCAGGCCATGAGGATGATGGGTATGATGTTGCAGGAGGGGTAAAGGCATTCCTCTCCCCCACTGCCCTGACTGCCCTTGGAACATCATCACTTGACCTGCACCCTTGAGACTTCCGTCGACGTGGGGCAGCATTCCTCCGGGTACGAGGAGTAGCATCAAGGTCAACAGAAGCTTCATCATCTGACAAGACACCTCTGTCTTCTCGAGGTACAAGACAGTCCCTAGGCTGAGGTGTGCCATATACCGATGACTCACTGGATATCTCTGAGTATAGACTATCATAGTTAGTGGTGGCACCTCGACGGTCGGGTGGTCGATCCTCTAGGGAGTTGTCCGACGACCAGCGTGCTTCCATAGAATCTGAACGCAGCCTTGGCTCCTGTGGGGCTGGAGCAAAGCGATACACATCTCCTGCAGAATTATTAACTTCGCGTGCTGGAGTAACAAGTGAATCAGTGCAAAGAGAACGAGAGCGTGCTGATACTACTGTCCTTCCAGAGTGATCTGTTGCGGAACTGATACCTTCACAACTTCCAGTCCAGGAGTATAATGAATTTGGTCTAGTTTTGCGCTCATGGTGCTGCTGGTACTCGCGATTGTGAGGCTGGTGATGTAAGGATGGCTCTTGTCGAGCATGCCAAGATTTCTGTTTAGGCAGAGACTTGGATGAGGCTTTACGTGACGTCTGCCATGATCTTGTTTCATCATTCTTTGGTGATGGGAACATCCAATTTGTACCCATGCAACCTCTTGCTTCAGATTCACGCTCCACGTCTTTGTGGCCTACATCCCTTCGAGAGAGACTTGCATTTCTACGCTTATTTTTCTCAGTATGGCAGCTATTCCATTCTGGTTTCTTTGAGAACATTTCATTTACTGGAGGATGGGTTCTCTGTCTATCGTCCCTCCACGATTTTTTCCAGGCTGCAGGACTTCCACTTTTTGATAGATTTTCCTTACCTACGGTATCATCCTTCATGTAACCACCTACGATACGGCTCATTATATAAGAATCAGATCCATCTATGATTTCCTGCTTATTTTCCCCACCATGACCTAATTTGAAAGGAATGCGATTCGACTGTCTTGGCTTCGTACTATGAGTGCAGGAACCTTTTATACATTCTCTCGTGATAAAGGGCGTGGACGAGCCGCGGGAAGATCTGAGCGACTCCGATCGCGATATTGGTGGCACGTTCTTCTTATTTGTACTGTCCCTAATTTTTTCCCCTGAACCCTCACAAAGAGAAGTGCAGGACCTCTGCTTGTGCGTGTTTTTAGTCGACTCCCATGAAGTGCTCGAAGAAACCTGAGATTTTTTGGATCTTGAGAGGCTCCTTGGTCTCTCCTCCGAGTTCTGCCGAGATCTGTAAGGTGCATGGAAGGAGCCCCCTCGTACCATGTGAGGATGACTCTCTGAGGGAGAAGGCGCAAACCTTGCAGATGCAAATGGCAGAGACAGAAATGGGTGCATATGAAGGTCTGATGACCGTACATGCGATGAAATCTCAGAACAAGAATCTATGTTATCCTCAAGACCATACTCGATTTTCTGATTATCATCAGATCCAAATATACTAGTAAGTTTGTCCTCGTCTAAAGAACTGCATTTCTTAGGATGTAGCGCATCTTTTTTCTTTCTCGTTTTAGAACCCTTTCTGTGTGGCAAACTAGAACTGCTAAAGTTGAATTCTGAGGGTCCCTTTAGGCTTGATGTATGCTTAGGACTTCGGTCATATTCTTCTAAACCACTCAGACTCATTTTCTCGAAGGGAGACTTGGGTTCCTCTCCGTTCTGAGGTTCTGGGTTCACAGAACTTTTGAGCTCCTTTATAACTGAGTCATACATGAGGCACTGATCATTTGGCATACAGGAGACAGATGATGCCCGGCTCATTTTGTATTCGGCTTTACCCCTCCTAGGATCATCCTCTGCTTTTTTCTTCAGCATATCTGGATCCCTCCCTGTACGACTATTTTGCATCATTTGCTCTTTCTTAAAGCTGTCCTTCCTATGTAAGCTCCCCCTTTTTTGATAACTCCCCTTTGACTTTATGATCACATTACCCTCTTTAGAAACTGCATCAAGACCTAAGAATGTGGAAAACGGTGTTACAGATTCATTCCTTTTTTGCATCTCATGCCAGTTGTCTCTGTCCCTGGGCCACCTCCAAGCCTCGGCACTGAGAGCTCGACGGTGGCTTTGGAAAGCTTTACCCTCCCCGTCCTGCATTGTGACCCCACCACCTTCCTGTTGTCTCTTCTGAACAGCAAATCCTGGCGAGTGGTTTGCATTGCACAGAGGATCATTGCAACTAGTTGGCAAAGGAGGATAAGAAGACCTCCCAGAACATGGCAAACTATGGTACTCGTTAGCCTGATTTGCGTGGAAGGTATTCATACCCCATGACATTCTGTTATTAGCATTTGAGCCGTAAATAAGGTGAGAATCTATACTGCCGTCTGAGTAAATATTTGCATCCCATCCCATGAAGCCCTGTACATTACCCTGATTTTCCTGATGTTGAAAAATATTCGCATTTATCACTTTACAAGACGGTGAATATAGAGCACTGATATCATCAGTCCTTCTACTCTCATTCTTTATTTCCCCAGTTGTCAGCTGGTTCTTATTGTCATGGACTTGCGGCGACATCCTACCCGACATTCTTCGCGTGTACGCTCTCCCAAGGTCTTCGAGGCGAGGGACATCATCCCTGCAAGAAAGGGTGGTGGGAGTGGTGTGGTGAATGTGGCCGTGCATGGTGACGGTGGCTGGGTGCTTGTGTGAGTGTGAGGCACCCGGGTGATGCCGGGGGGTAGTAGTGGTGGAGTGTGGGTGGTGGGCGGCAGCAGACAGGTTGTGGATGGTGGAGGTGGAGGTGGAAAGTGAGGTCGGGATGAGGCAGGTGAGGTCCCGTTCGGGCGGGAGAAGGCGACGCTGAGCCCTCAACCAGTCCAGCAGGCGGGCGTGGGCGATGTTGAAGGCGTGACGCACAGGGGATGACGCCAACTTACCAGCCAGCAAGGACTTCTCCTGGTGACACAACCGCTCCAGGTCAGACATCTTCTCCTGCAGGAGACGTTGCAGCTGGATGTATCGCATGTGCAGTTCCACCTGGCCATATAAGTACATCACTACAGTATCTAGTGTATAAATTATTCAGCATTCTACCTGACTTTTGGTGAGCTCTTTCTGCAGAGTATAGCATGTAAAATCTAACATATAAGAAAATTATTGACATTATGATAATTTGGATACTGATACACTGTCATATCAATGCCAATGATGTGAACAACTGGACATTTAAAATATTGATACATGCCATATCTTTTATTCAATAATGAAAATTGTTTCTGTAAAGTCTTCTGAAAAAAATTAAAACAAACAAATGCATCTAAAAAGCTACAACCCATACTCTAACAAAAAAGTTATCAAAATGTAAATAGAAATGTAAAATGATACAATACAAAAGTTCTTAAAATATATAAACAATGAAACATTCCATCCCAATTGGTCATCATGTCTACTAAGCTAATAAAAAATCTCAGTCTTTCAGTATCAAGCGACAGAAAGTATATGATATTTACCTACTTCCAACTGTCAGCTATTTGCAAAGAACACTTTTGCAATGTAATAGGTCTTATCTCCACGACTGGATTCACGAGACACACAACACCAGCTCTTATAACTGAACTCTTGAGATTAATTAAATCACAAATATTGATTCTTTATGATTCTTTATAACTGAGAAATAACTATCTACATTTACTCTTTGATTTTCACATAAAAGGAAAAGCTTAAACTTGAAGAGAGGAAATATTTCTTCAAATATTCATATAACACATGACAATCAGAGAAGAAATATGTTGAGAATTTCCTTTGTGTGTGTGTGTGTGTGTGTGTGTGTGTGTGTGTGTGTGTGTGTGTGTGTGTGTGTGTGTGTGTGTGTGTGTGTGTGTGTGTGTGTGTGTGTGTGTGTGTGTGTGTGTGTGTGCATACATGCGCAAGCACACAGCCATTTGTTCACTCAATTACTCACAGTCAATTACACACATAAACAGTTACACCATGGGAAACACTTCCCCAGCTGCTGTTTCAACAAAAAAATGAAAATAATGAAATAAATCATAGTAAATGTCAGTACTGATAAATCATACCGCTTGCGCCAATGTCAACAAACTATTTTTGCAGCAGGTTTATATGTCAGCATTGTGCCATTGTCTTGCTATAACATATCTGTTTTTATGTAATATTAGTGTGTGTTTACCATCAATATGTATATTGTATAATATACATACAAAAGGCAATAACTCGTAGCACAAATCACAATTTGTAAAGCGCAGCAATGGTCAGTTCCCTTCATACATTCACAAACATCCAGTGAGTGTACTTCCTCTGAACAGCCCTAGCTTCATCTTGAGTTAATTCTCTGTTTTGTGTTCATCAGCTACAATGTCTAAAATCTTGCCATAAAAAAAATATTTTTCTTTCTGTTGGAGTGTGGAATCGATTAATCTTTGTCTGATTGCCATATATATATATATATATATATATATATATATATATATATATATATATATACTTTTTTTTGGCGAAACTTATTTCACGGCGATGGCGGAGATTCGCTGGGCTCGTTCGAAGTCGAGTCCTATCAGACTGAGCAAGAACATTTAGGTGATCATGCAATGGACTGGGATGGCGATGGTTCGTGTGAGAAAGAGGGAAATTAGCGAGAGAGAGAGAGAGAGAGAGAGAGAGAGAGAGAGAGAGAGAGAGAGAGAGAGAGGGAGAGAGAGAGAGAGAGAGAGAGAGAGAGAGAGAGAGAGAGAGAGAATGCGAGAGAAAAATGAACAATGTAAAAGCGAATGAACGGACGAATTAAAGATATAATTAGGAACTTTGGATGAGTTTAAGGAATTAGAGACCTGCCTATTCTGACGTCATCATGACTTCCCGCGCTTTTCGTGGATATCGAATTAGTTTTGAGGTGGTGGCAGTTTTAAGGTAGATGAAGGAATAATGAGTCACTCAAACCAAATGCTTTATTAAATTTACCTTATAAAACCAAAGATTACTTTTTGTAAAATAAATCAGAATCGTTCTCAACTTTAGCCATCACCTATAAGTTAATGTACTGTTCGATTAACTGATTAGTCTGACATTTAAGAAGCATTAGGCTTTAGGTTAATAATGAGTGAACACGCGCACTGTTGGTCAAACATTGAATTATTGATACTAGTATCTCCTGATCAAAAGTATAAATCTAACTGATAGTTGGACCATTAAAAGAAATATACAAATGTTAGATGCTAGCTTACGCTTACGGTAGTTTGGTCTGGTGACAGACACTCATACAAAAATTCCCCACGCTTACAAAATAAGCATCCTCTGTCGTTAGTTACACGGTTTGTTGTTGGTAGTACGACTATTTGGTCCCAGTGGAAAGCTTACCTGCCAATACTACGCTGTTATACCACTGGTTTGTTAAAATCGTACGAGGCCCGACCTGATAAATATTCATATATAATAATATAATAACGTACACATAAATCAATACATATCTATCAGTCTAGACATGCATATATACCTGACAGATAGACAGATAAATGTATATCTATTAGACAGACAGATATCCCTTAATTCCTGTGAATATGCATGTCCGTATATATGAATATTTATTGGGTCGGGCCTGCCACAATTTCAACAAACCGGCCGATTATCTGCAGTCAAAAGGTTCCATAAATTCTATCTCCCTAAACGCAGAGTGATTATATCCAATCTGCGCTGTGCCTTGTGATTGTTCCGCTTTTAAGCATAAAATAAGTGAATCTACGCGTTTATAAAACCTTGCGTTGGAAATGAGCATTCAATATTTTCCTTGATTTCTGTGCATCGCTCTCACCGCCTTTCCTTCTCATTTATTCCATTTTCTTTGTTATTTTATATATAAATTGAACCATCATTTCATTAACTTGCAGCTAGGTATTCTTAGGTGGGACGTCCGTTCATTGTGAATTTATCATTATTCTGAGTGGCCAGAGATGTACTCCATTGAACTTTATAATGTTATTGATAAATGATTGTCTGGAGAGTATACCCCGATCGTATAGCGAATGATGGTTGTGTATGTGTGTGTGGCAAGGGGTGAGGTGTGTGTGCACGGTGTATCATGTGTATGTTACGTGTATGTTCTTCGTATCGGAGTTCGTAGATTTTTTTATTTGTTTTTTGTTTTCTATTTACGACCGAATTCTTCTTTCTTAGTTCTCCAAACAAACAAACAAGCAAACAAAAAATAACGAAAGATGAAGTTAAAGGTCATACTCACATACTGATGGGGAAAATCTGGTATATGATTATCATGTATATATTTTCTTTTCTCATCTTATCTTCTCTCTCTCTCTTTTTCTCATTTACCTACTTATCTACTTACTCACCCTCACTCTCACTAGCCACATGTATCATGGATTGAAAGTACAGTAATTTTCGTTCTTTATATTGGCATGTGAAGGATGGAAACAGAGTGGACTTCAATTTCATGTGAATAGAATCTCGGGCATACATTAGAAAAGTGTATGCCACATTTTCTGCAACGTAAATGTAAATATTTATTTTGTCTAAAATACATTGCGAATTCTTTGCTGGAAATGGAATCTCAAGAAAAGTTTGACTGTTATATATGCTGCCTTGAGAAAATATGAAAAAAATCTCTTCCGGATATTAATACTAATGATATCTTTTTTTACTGCATCATTCCCTACTATTATATAATTTCGCTCAATTCTTTACGTATACTAGGATGCTTAATTTCTAATCATCCCAGAATTTTTATAAAGAAGGAAAAAAAAATAACATAAAAAGAGAGAGAACAAAAAATATCCATACACGAAACAAAAACTCAAAAAAATAAATATATTACCAAACCTAATCAACAATGCAGCAAATCAGTACATGTAAAATCACCGCTAAGGTTTGAGCTTCACCAAGGCTAGTACCCCCAAAAACGCTAAAGTGTCAGAGGCACAGGACCCCCAAAAGTACACTACCTTGTGCACACAGTCTTCGAACAGCACCACCATGCGCATCCTGTCCCCGCAGCCCTGGATGAAGTTGACGAGGGCTTTGTGGTCGGCTTTCTCCATGTCGTGCCCGTTGATCGAGAGAATGACGTCACCTGTGTGTTGAAATGTAGTTAGAGGGGATGTTAAAACGGGGGGGGGGGTACAGCTTTTTTTGTCTTCAGAAATGGTATAGTTTTTTTTTTCTTTCTTCACTTCTTTCGATCCTATTTCCGTTTTCCGATGAATAAATCTAATACTGACTATCGTCAACATTTCAGTTTTATTTCTCTTAGTTTATAGCTAACAACACCACCATCCTTAAGCGATTTTTAAGAGCATTTTATATATATCACAAAAACCACAAAATCTCAATAAATGAAGCCTGAAGCCCACAGACACTGACCTTCGCGCATCCCAGCTCTGAAGGCTGGGCCGGCGTACTCGACGAAGTCCACATACGTAATGACCTCAATTTCCCCGTCCTTCTTGTAATGAATGCCATAGCTCTGCAAAGGAAAATATGAGCTGGCGAAATGTATCTCTGTCTGGCGTCCCTGCAGGTATACTCCTGCAAGATATGCTCGTGATGTGGAATCCTGTGTTACACAAGGAGGCAATGATGGCCGATGTGGCGATGTTGTTGCAAGTAGTTGTGGTTTTAATTATCCTAATACTGCATGGCCATCTGTACTAATATCATTATCATATTCCCTCTTCTCCTCCTCTTCCTCATCATCACCATCGTCATTATCATTATCATTATTATCATCATCATTATTACTACTATCATTATCTTCATCATTATCATTATCACTATTATCATGATCTTAAGCACTATCATTATTCTTATTACATCATTATTACTATCACTGTTACTTTTGCCACGGAGGTTATGTTTTTGGTCGCGTTGGTTAGTTTGTTTGTTTGTTGTTTGATGTTCGTTGGTCACCAGGATAAATCAAGAACCTACGATCAACTGTGTCTTGGTCTAAATTAGATGCTTTTGAATTTCGGAGGTGATCCGGATCATGATCCAGATCCAAGATTTTTTTAATGATGTGTATGTGTGTTTAACGATTGTATGCATTACCAATATTGCAATTGCAACTCAAAAAGTTATGAACAGATTTTTAAGAATCTTTTACCAGATGTGTGTCTTAGATTAAGTTATATACCATTAAATTTTGATGGTATCCACGTTCAGATTTTTTTTGAATGATTGCAACATTAACGATTATTTTCATCATCACCTTTACCTCCTCCTCCAAGGAGGTTTGTTTACGGACGTCACCAGTGTATCTGAGAAAGAGGTGATTTTAATGTAATTCTTCAAGTGTGAATATTCTTATTGCATCAGTGAGCCTATTGCCTTGGTATGCGCTCTCTGAGTGCTTCTAGTTATAATTATTATTATTATCATTATTACTATTATCATCATTATCACTATCATTTTTATTATGATCACCATTATCATTAACATTACTATCATTATCATCGTCATTACCTTTACCATTATCATCATTACCATATAATTATCATTACCATATAATTATCATTACCGGTATCATTATCATTATCATTACCACTGCTACTACTTCTTTTGTTACTTCCATCATTATCAACATAATCATCACTATCACCAAAACACCCTTATCATTGTTATCAGCACCGCATCAGATATATATTTTTAAAAATCTCAACCCGGTTCATCGAGAAAGAAAATATTTACCAAAATTAGTGAACCGGTAACTCTTTCGGAAAATTTGGCGGGAAATTATGATATGGAGGAATCAAGTCGACAATATAAATCATTTTATTCGATGAGGAGATGCTGTGGTATCTGCGTGGGTGTTTCTCTCTTTCTCTTTCAATTTATCTTATTTTCTCTCTCTCTCTCTCCCTCTCCCTCTCTCTCTCCCTCTCCCTCTCCCTCTCTCCCTCTCCCTCTCCCTCTCCCTCTCCCTCTCCCTCTCCCTCTCCCTCTCCCTCTCCCTCTCCCTCTCCCTCTCCCTCTCTCTCTCTCTCTCTCTCTCTCTCTCTCTCTCTCCCTCTCTCTCTCCCTCTCCCTCTCCCTCTCCCTCTCCCTCTCCCTCTCCCTCTCCCTCTCCCTCTCCCTCTCCCTCTCCCTCTCCCTCTCCCTCTCCCTCTCCCTCTCCCTCTCCCTCTCCCTCTCCCTCTCCCTCTCCCTCTCCCTCTCTCTCGGTCAATATATATTTCATATATATTAACACACAGAGGCAAATAAACATACGCTTACATGTGCACAAATCAACGTCACGACACGCACGCACATACAGACATAGCCACAGCAGATAGACAAATGCACGCGCACACACACACACACACACACACACACACACACACACACACACACACACACACACACACACACACACACACACACACACACACACACACACACAGGTAAATTTACCGGATTTGGTAATTTCCACGTAATGCATCTTTCTCTCTGGATATTCCCATCCTATTTTTCTTTCACACCGAAATTTCCCGAGTCAGTTCCAATAATATCCTTCATTGGTGAAGACAATTGAAACCATCGTTTTTCCTCTTCAATTTTCCGAAACTCAATCTAACCTACAAACTAAGTTCCAGTTTTATCCAATTACTATTAACTTCATTTTGGTATTCAGTGCAAACATATCATTTCTTTCAGTGAACGCCTGTTGTAGCAAATAAAACACAACGAATACTAATTATGATCAGATTAAGTATTGGTAAGATAAAGAAAATAAAAAAAACTGTTGTCTGACACTGATATAGATTTCTCAATAATTCCGATGGATTTTATTCCTGTCATGTTTGGTCCTCCTCTCATCTCCAGTTTAATGCTCTCTTTTATCTCTCGTTATCTGTTATTCTATTCGTCTTTGAAACCTTTGTATATTTCTTACCTAGCTATCCCCACACCTCCTTATTTTCTCCCTCTCCCTCTCTCTCTCTCATCTCTCATCTCTCATCTCTCATCTATCTCTCTCTCTCTCTCTTGATCTCGAACATAACCTTTAATAGGGCAAATAATTAAATGAGGCGACCGCCATACCCAGCTCAAACCAGGTCGGCCTCATGAACATGGACCGATTTCCGTGGTATCCTCGTCCCTTCCAACCGAGGCTCGGACGCCCAAGGCACCGGGCGGCCCTCAGGCATCTTACCTTATTCAACTTGTCGCCCACTGTTGATAAGACTCGGGCGATGACCAGCATCGTCTTATGCTAATGGCAGAATGAATTTTCATATCATGAGAGTCATTTGAAGTAGGATTACTCCTACGCCATTATGCTTTATCGTTAACATTTCTCTATATCAAGTGTGAAGATGGATGTGGCCCGCCTACAGGTCACAGACAATTATCTCGACCCTATATGAAGCATGGCTGCAGACCTCTTCTTATTCTTATTCTCGGCCAAATGGAAGACCAGATTCATACAAATGTTTTAACACTGGACATTTGGTGTAAACAAAGTGCAAATCTTAAGCTAAATTTTAAAAAAATGTGGCGCTTAAGATATTCACTGCATTTGGTATGGGACATGATTCTCGCATCTGGAACTACCCTCAGATACCTTCTAATAGTGAGATTTCTTTCTATGATGAGGTCGATCAGGTAGCCAAATTAACACTCTTCTGTGATCCCAATATCTCACAGAAGAACAAATGTTTTACCAAGTATAGGCAAAGGAAAAAAAAAACATGAGCGAGACACCACCTGCTACTGCAAGAGCGACATTGGGATATCAAATACAGATAAATCTAATA
>NC_091581.1:12901337-12903837 GCF_042767895.1 Penaeus vannamei
GTTATTATTATTATTATTATTATTATTATTATTATTATTATTATTATTATTATTATTATTATTATTATTATTATTATTATTATTATTATTATTATTATTACTATTATTATTGTTATTTTATCATCATTATAATTTTCATTATTATAATTATTATAATTATCATTATTATTTTTTATTATCATTATTTTAATTTATTTTATTTTTATGTTTTTATGTGCAAGTATAACACTTCTGTTTTGGGGTAATGTCATCTTAAAGATTATAATGCATTTGCTAACCTACAGTAATAGTATGTTACCAGCTTCATACATATTTTTGTAAGATTATAAATGTTATAAGTATTGTTGGTCTTGACTGGAGGGTGCTATTAATGTATAAGTTAGGAATAATATTGATGGATTTTATATTATACATTACTCAGGTTTAACGTTTTGCACTTGCTAATTCAATAAAGTTGCTGGTAATGGAAATTACTTGATATTGTTACATCTCTAAATTAATAAATTGTAATGAACACTGAATGATAGCTTAGTCTCAGAATGTTAACATTTTGTATATATGTTAACCCCAGGTAAAGGATTTGTGTTTAATGATAGTTTTCTTCTTGTTATAGATAGGGTGCTGGTGATTGTTCATAAGAATGAATGAATTACTGTGCAAAGAAATTATCTTCTTTTATATGTACATCTACATTTACAGTATACTGTGTATATCTTTATTCTTTCAGTTTTATACAGCTGTGCGTTTACTTGTTTATATGTATGTGTGTAATGTAAGTGTATTGACGAAAAGCTTCTACAGAAAGATGCCTTATGGTGCTGGTGATTTGATGAGTAATTATGTGATGTGATTGGATTATTATTACATTTAAGTAATATATCACATGTGTATATAATTTTTTGTATGGTACCTGCATGTATCTAATGCCTCTGCTTTCCAAAACAAGCAACTATATGTGAACATATTTTTATTCCCCAAGATGGGGTATTTTAACAAAAAAGTTTATTAGAATGTGATATGGATGGTTCATCCTCTATGGGAAGTAAATGTTACCATGTGTAGACAAGCTGTTGTTTTGTACAAACTATGCTTGTCTCAGATATGGGAATTATTTAGATAGAATGAATACTTCAAAAACAAAAGAAAAGGCAAAGCCTTATAAATTTATTTCTGTTTTGTACTTTTCATTTACTTCACAGTTCCATTGTCCAAACTCTTATTGTTTTCTCTTTTTAATGATGTACTCTTCATATTAGCAAAATATGTACAGCAATAATCATGTAGCTTAATACTACATAATCAGAATAACCATATGCTTGATATATGCACACAAATTATATTCTTTAATGCAGTTAGTACTTTCTCTTGTTATGAACTTTGACCATTTGACAAGTTAAAGTGCCAGTGGAAGTGCCTTTAGTTTTCCTTCCTTCTTTTAAGGCCTTGTTCAATATAAGGCTGTGAATATGTTACAATGCTGTAACCAATTCATGCTGAGATGATGTCCTGTCATGTCATGGTAGACTACCCATCACGTAGTTATGATGTCTTTGTGTCATGTGCAGTCGAACCTACTGTGAGTTGTGAACACTAAACTGTTGTATGTTTGTGTAGGCCTGGCTGCATTCACAGAAGAGAAAAAGCCCATGGAAAAAGGCTTAAACCCTCTTTCCAATCTCATTATTTAAAAAATGTTTCTGTTGCAGCCATGAGCTTAGAATGGAGCTATTCTATTTTCTTGTACTTTTATTTCAAGACCAGCTGACACCACAAGCATCCTGAAATGTTGTTCTGTATGGCATTGGGGCCTCCCATTGTGATTGGGTTAGTTGTAAAGTTCTGTGGTTCGCTGATATCAGAACATGATATTTCACAATCAGATTTAAAGAGCATTTCTGATTTATTATTTGTATATGATCTTAGTGCCAATATATGTAAGATCTTAGGGGAACATTATTTACAACTGTTTTTTGAAGGATTGATGCAAACTTGATACTTAAGTATTTAACTTATGCTATGGCAAGAGAATTTTTGAGACATCTATATATTAAAGAAAATGGTAATGCAAATATTATTAGTTCAACTTTATCTAAGATTTCCTATTATCATAATGACATAATAAGTTAGATCTATTACTGGCATTTATTTTATGCATAGCATTTATAGTCATAAAATATTTATTTTTATTGTAAAATGACTTTTGGTATTTATAACCATACATTGTGAAAATTAGAAATGCAAATGTTAATTTTATTCAAGGGGCAATGTATTCCAACCTCCAGAATTGAGTGATTTTTTTAATGCTAATCTGATGCCTGAATAGATTCCTTGTCATTTGTGAAATCACCTTTACATTTTAGGACTTCATTGTTAGTGTTGAGAGCGGGAATTTTGTGTTTCATTATATTTGGTATTCAGTTTTACAGTTTTACTGTCAACTGCATCTTATGATGTGTTCAGTCCACAAACGTTGTTTTCAACAATGGAATATCCTTTAATA
>NC_091581.1:12936861-12941861 GCF_042767895.1 Penaeus vannamei
TCCTTCTTCTTCTTCCTCTTCCTCCTCCTCCCCTCGCTGTGTATTTAATCACGCCGTATTGACCGTGAGAAGATAAACACCGGAAGCAGCCCGTGAGTGAGCGAGAGTGAGTGAGAGTGAGAGTGAGAGTGAGAGTGAGAGTGAGCGAGAGTGAGTCCATGTGTGAGGGATTGATTACCTTCTTCGGCGGGCGGGCGCATCCGGCAGAGATCTGCGCCCGCTACTACCCACGCCTTCCCCCCTTCCTTCCCCGTCCCCCTCCCCCTTTATTTATCCAATATCCATGAGCATTCAGGACGCGGTCGAAGAGGGTTGGATGAACCAGGAGAAACGTGGGGAAGGAATCGCTAGCTGATGATGAAGCCATCTGTGATCAGAGCCAGCTGGGAATGTCGGGGAGAAGCCAGCTGGCCAGAGTGTAAACAAGGCGCGCGTTGAGAAAGAGCTGAGCGATGAGGACAAGATTGATATTGATGGGCAGATGGCTAATGAGCAGAAAATGAGCAGCGTGTAAGATGGGAAAATAAGATGAATATCGACAGTCAGATATGAGATGAACACCAAGAGCTAGACGAGAGAACAGGATGAACAGCTGAACAACGAGAATACTTGGAACTATGGCAGCGAGTTGCATATTAATAACAAAGTGAACACTGCTAAACAGCCGAACAACGAGAACAAGATAAACACTAGCTGCCGGATGAACAAAGAGCACAGGCTGAACAGTGAGTCAGTGAACAATAACAAGCTTAACAGGAACAGCAGATGAGCATGATAATGATAGCCATATGAACTAAGAAGGATTGAAAGTTAAGGATAAGATGAACACTGAGACTCATCTGAAGAAGAACAAGGCAGACACTGAGACCCACATGAATAAAACAAAACGAATACCAATCAGTAGAAATGAAACGAACATCTAATCCCGCCAAAACAACATGAACAAAACGAACACCCATCTAAAAAAAAAAAAACGCCTGAGCAATAAGAACAAAACGAATACCTATTTGAATAAAAAAAAGTACATAATTGAACATCAAATCCCACTTGACGAGAACTATATGAACACCCACATGGACAAAAAAAAATCAGACCCCACCTGAACACCCATAACAAAACGAACACCCGTCTGAAATAAATCAAATCTCACCTCAACAATAAGACCATGAAGAAAACGAACACCCATCAGAAACAAACCGAACCCCGCCTGAACAATAAGACCATGAAGAAAACGAACACACATCAGAAACAAACCGCACCCTCCCTGAACAATAAGACCATGAAGAAAACGAACAGCGATCAGAAACAAACCGAACCCAGCCTGACCAATAAGAGCATGAAGAAAACGAACACCCATCAGAAACAAACCGAACCCCGCCTGAACAATAAGACCATGAAGAAATCGAACCCCCATCAGAAACAAACCGAACCCCGCCTGAACAATAAGACCATGAAGAAAACGAACACCCATCAGAAACAAACCGAACCCCGCCTGAACAATAAGACCATGAAGAAAACGAACACCCATCAGAAACAAACCGAACCCCGCCTGAACAATAAGACCATGAAGAAAACGAACACCCATCAGAAACAAACCGAACCCCGCCTGAACAATAAGACCATGAAGAAAACGAACACCCATCAGAAACAAACCGAACCCCGCCTGAACAATAAGACCATGAAGAAAACGAACACCCATCAGAAACAAACCGAACCCCGCCTGAACAATAAGACCATGAAGAAAACGAACACCCATCAGAAACAAACCGAACCCCGCCTGAACAATAAGACCATGAAGAAAACGAACACCCATCAGAAACAAACCGAACCCCGCCTGAACAATAAGACCATGAAGAAAACGAACACCCATCAGAAACAAACCGAACCCCGCCTGAACAATAAGACCATGAAGAAAACGAACACCCATCAGAAACAAACCGAACCCCGCCTGAACAATAAGACCATGAAGAAAACGAACACCCATCAGAAACAAACCGAACCCCGCCTGAACAACAAGCACAGCACGAACACCGACACACCTCCGTGAACAACCCCGCCCGCGTGAACAGCGAGAGCCAGGTGAGCGCAGATGAGCAGCCGGGGACACGAGGCCGCGCGAGCTCTTGACGCGGCGCCGGTATCGGAGATCGAAGGCCTCCTCTTCGGCGGCGAGGATATTCACCTCCTGGAGGACGAGTCAGCCTCGAGGAGAAGGATCTGCTCTCTTCGGCGGGCGGAGGCGACGGCCTTCTTCCTGGGGATTGTGGGGGGTTGGGGGGAGAGGGCGGGGAGGAAGGGTCTGGCGATGTGTGGGGCGTTGGGGGGTTGGGGGGGGAGGGCGGGGAGGAAGGGCCTGGCGATGTGTGGGGCGTTGGGGGGTTGGGGGGAGAGGGCGGGAAGGAAGGGTCTGGCGATGTGTGGGGCGTTGGGGGGTTGGGGGGAGAGGGCGGGGAGGAAGGGCCTGGCGATGTGTGGGGCGTTGGGGGGTTGGGGGGAGAGGGCGGGGAGGAAGGGCCTGGCGATGTGTGGGGCGTTGGGGGGTTGGGGGGAGAGGGCGGGGAGGAAGGGCCTGGCGATGTGTGGGGCGTTGGGGGGTTGGGGGGAGAGGGCGGGGAGGAAGGGTCTGGCGATGTGTGGGGCGTTGGGGGGTTGGGGGGAGAGGGCGGGGAGGAAGGGTCTGGCGATGTGTGGGGCGTTGGGGGGTTGGGGGGAGAGGGCGGGGAGGAAGGGTCTGGCGATGTGTGGGGCGTTGGGGGGTTGGGGGGAGAGGGCGGGGAGGAAGGGCCTGGCGATGTGTGGGGCGTTGGGGGGTTGGGGGGAGAGGGCGGGGAGGAAGGGTCTGGCGATGTGTGGGGCGTTGGGGGGTTGGGGGGAGAGGGCGGGGAGGAAGGGTCTGGCGATGTGTGGGGCGTTGGGGGGTTGGGGGGAGAGGGCGGGGAGGAAGGGTCTGGCGATGTGTGGGGCGTTGGGGGGTTGGGGGGAGAGGGCGGGAAGGAAGGGTCTGGCGATGTGTGGGGCGTTGGGGGGTTGGGGGGAGAGGGCGGGGAGGAAGGGTCTGGCGATGTGTGGGGCGTTGGGGGGTTGGGGGGAGAGGGCGGGGAGGAAGGGTCTGGCGATGTGTGGGGCGTTGGGGGGTTGGGGGGAGAGGGCGGGGAGGAAGGGTCTGGCGATGTGTGGGGCGTTGGGGGGTTGGGGGGAGAGGGCGGGGAGGAAGGGTCTGGCGATGTGTGGGGCGTTGGGGGGTTGGGGGGAGAGGGCGGGGAGGAAGGGTCTGGCGATGTGTGGGGCGTTGGGGGGTTGGGGGGGGAGGGCGGGGAGGAAGGGCCTGGCGATGTGTGGGGCGTTGGGGGGTTGGGGGGAGAGGGCGGGGAGGAAGGGCCTGGCGATGTGTGGGGCGTTGGGGGGTTGGGGGGAGAGGGCGGGGAGGAAGGGTCTGGCGATGTGTGGGGCGTTGGGGGGTTGGGGGGGGAGGGCGGGGAGGAAGGGCCTGGCGATGTGTGGGGCGTTGGGGGGTTGGGGGGAGAGGGCGGGGAGGAAGGGCCTGGCGATGTGTGGGGCGTTGGGGGGTTGGGGGGAGAGGGCGGGGAGGAAGGGTCTGGCGATGTGTGGGGCGTTGGGGGGTTGGGGGGAGAGGGCGGGGAGGAAGGGTCTGGCGATGTGTGGGGCGTTGGGGGGTTGGGGGGAGAGGGCGGGGAGGAAGGGTCTGGCGATGTGTGGGGCGTTGGGGGGTTGGGGGGGGAGGGCGGGGAGGAAGGGCCTGGCGATGTGTGGGGCGTTGGGGGGTTGGGGGGAGAGGGCGGGGAGGAAGGGTCTGGCGATGTGTGGGGCGTTGGGGGGTTGGGGGGAGAGGGCGGGGAGGAAGGGTCTGGCGATGTGTGGGGCGTTGGGGGGTTGGGGGGAGAGGGCGGGGAGGAAGGGTCTGGCGATGTGTGGGGCGTTGGGGGGTTGGGGGGAGAGGGCGGGGAGGAAGGGTCTGGCGATGTGTGGGGCGTTGGGGGGTTGGGGGGAGAGGGCGGGGAGGAAGGGTCTGGCGAGCGGGGTGGCACTGTTTTGCCTTGGTTGGTCGGAAGGTCGAATCGTAGTGCGCCTCTCGCGTTGTTGAAATATGCTTTCTCATTCACAACTTTTCTACGGTTGTTCAGATGAAATCGTGATGTATGGGTCATTGCGCCCAAGATCAGGATGGTATGTTAGAAATGGTGTAGTTGTGTGTGTGTGTGTATAAATGTACGTATGTATGCATGTATGTATGTATATATGTATGTATGTATACGTGTATGTATGCGTATGTATGTCTATTTGTGTGCATGTATGTGTATATGTATGTATGTATGTATGTATGTATGTATGTATGTATGTATGTATGTATGTATGTATGTATGTATGTATGTATGTATGTATGTATGCATGTATGTGTGTGTGTGTATGTGTGTGCATGTATGCATGTATGTATGTGTATGAATGTATGTGTGTATGTATGTATTTATGTATGTATGTATGTATGCCACAATCAGAGAATACTAATGGAAAGTTATGCTAATCATAACGGAAACATCTCTATAATGAATGTTTCCGACAACTAAATCAGATAATGACAAAAAAAAATGAGAATGAGAAGAAATTCAAGAAGAATCACCCCCTCAGCGAACAAGGAAGAAACAAACAAACCAAAGCAAAGAAACAGAAAGAAAAAAAAGAAAACAGCAAAAATAAAAATACAAAATTGAACCTCAAATCCGACGGCGAGAACAAAACAAACACCCATATGGACAAAAAATTAAATCCCGCCTGAACAACAAGAACAAAACGAATACCTATCTGAATAATAAAAAATGACCATCAAATCCCACTTCACAAGAACAAAATGAACACATGGACAAAAAAAATCAAACCCCATCTGAACAACGGGAACAAAACGAACACTCATCTGAAACAAATCAAATCCCACCTGAACAAAGACATCTCTATAATTAATGTTTTCCGACAACTAAATCAGTAAA
>NC_091581.1:12954361-12968483 GCF_042767895.1 Penaeus vannamei
CAAGAACCAGAATCTCCCATAAACCTCGTGTCCTGGCAGCTTACCGGCGATGTCTCTGCTTACATCAAAGGCCGCTATGAAGCCATCATTTACCTGAAAGTAAACAAGAGAAACTGATTAGAGCCGCGTCATATCGCTGTCCCCACGCCGCAACCACCTCTCTCTCTCTCTCTCTCTCTCTCTCTCTCTCTCTCTCTCTCTCTCTCTCTCTCTCTCTCTCTCTCTCTCTCTCTCTCTCTCTCTCTCTCTCTCTCTCTTTCCCTCTCTCCCTCACGCTAACCGTACTTCATACTTTCGCTATGTCTCAGTTGTTTGGGGTTTATACTTTCAGTTATTCAGTATTATCCGTATTTCTTAAAATAAGGTATTTAAGTTTGACACTTCTGTCAGCACCTCAATATCTGGATTTCATGCTTCACACTAATCACTCTCACTTCACACTTGTGAACGTATTGTATGCGCCATATTTCACACCTCTCAAGCCCAACAAATCCGTAGTAGCTAAAGGTCATACCATTACTCATACTTCAATACTAAATACCCCACACTTAATAAACTAATAGATCTACACTTAATATACTAAATGCACCGCACTTCAATATACCAAATTGTGGGGCATTTAGCCCCACAATTCACTACTGAATGCCCTACACTTGATATACTAAATGCTCCACACTTCAATACGAAGTGCCCCACACTTAATATACTGAATCCCACACACTTCAATATTAAATGCCCCATACTCATTATACTAAATGCCACACACATTCAATACTAAATGTCCCACACAGTCAATACTAAATGCCCTACACTTTCAATACTAAATGCCCCACACTTTCAATACTAAATGCCCCACACTTTCAATACCAAATGCACCACACTTTCAATACTAAATGCCTCACACTTTCAATACTAAATGCCCCACGCTTTCAATACTAAATGCCCCACACTTTCAATACCAAATGCCCCACACTTTCAATACCAAATGCCCCACACTTTCAATAATACTAAATGCTCCACACTTTCAATACTAAATGCCCCAAACTTTCAATACCAAATGCCCCTCACTTTCAATACCAAATGCCCCACACTTTCAATACCAAATGTCCCACACTTTCAATACCAAATGCCCCACATTTTCAATACTAAATGCCCCACACTTTCAATACCAAATGCCCCACACTTCAATACTAAATGCCCCACACTTTCAATACTAAATGCTCCACACTTTCAATACTAAATGCCCCACACTTTCAATACCAAATGCCCCACACTTTCAATACTAAATGCCCCACACTTTCAATACCAAATGCCCCACACTTTCAATACCAAATGCCCCACACTTTCAATACCAAATACCCCACACTTTCAATACCAAATGCCCCACACTTTCAATACCAAATGCCCCACACTTTTAATGCCAAATGCCCCACACTTTCAATACCAAATGCCCCACACTTTCAATACCAAATGCCCCACACTTTCAATACCAAATGCCCCTCACTTTCAATACCAAATGCCCCACACTTTCAATACCAAATGCCCCACACTTTCAATACCAAATGCCCCACACTTTCAATACCAAATGCCCCACACTTTCAATACCAAATGCCCCACACTTTCAATAATACTAAATGCTCCACACTTTCAATACTAAATGCCCCACACTTTCAATACCAAATGCCCCACACTTTCAATACCAAATGCCCCACACTTTCAATACCAAATGCCCCACACTTTCAATACTAAATGCCCCACACTTTCAATACTAAATGCCCCACATTTTCAATACCAAATGCCCCTCACTTTCAGTACTAAATGCCCCTCACTTTCAATACCAAATGCCCCTCACTTTCAGTACCAAATGCCCCACACTCTCAATACTAAATGCTCCTCACTTTCAATACCAAATGCCCCTCACTTTCAATACTAAATGCCCCTCACTTTCAATACCAAATGCCCCTCACTTTCAATACTAAATGCCCCACACTTTCAATACCAAATGCCCCTCACTTTCAATACTAAATGCCCGACACTTTCAATACTAAATGCTCCACACTTTCAATACTAAATGCCCCACACTTTCAATACTAAATGCTCCACACTTTCAATATTAAATGCTCCACACTTTCAATATTAAATGCTCCACACTTTCAATACTAAATGCTCCACACTTTCAATACTAAATGCTCTACAATTTCAATACTAAATGCTCCACACTTTCAATACTAAATGCTCCACATTTTCAATACTAAATGCTCCACACTTTCAATACTAAATGCTCCACACTTTCAACACTAAATGCTCCACATTTTCAATACTAAATGCTCCACACTTTCAATACTAAATGCTCCACACTTTCAATACTAAATGCTCCACACTTTCAATACCAAATGCTCCACACTTTCAATGCCAAATGCCCCACACTTTCAATACCAAATGCCCCACTTTCAATACTAAATGCTCCACACTTTCAATGCCAAATGCCCCACACTTTCAATACCAAATGCCCCACACTTTCAACACTAAATGCTCCACACTTTCAATACTAAATGCCCCACACTTTCAATACCAAATGCCCCACACTTTCAATACTAAATGCTCCACACTTTCAATACTAAATGCTCCACACTTTCAATACTAAATGCTCCACACTTTCAATACTAAATGCCCCACACTTTCAATACTAAATGCTCCACACTTTCAATACTAAATGCTCCACACTTTCAATACTAAATGCCCCACACTTTCAATACTAAATGCTCCACACTTTCAATACTAAATGCTCCACACTTTCAATACTAAATGCTCCACACTTTCAACACTAAATGCCCCACACTTTCAACACTAAATGCTCTACACTTTCAATACTAAATGCTCCACACTTTCAATATTAAATGCTCCACACTTTCAATACTAAATGCTCCACACTTTCAATACTAAATGCTCCACACTTTCAATACTAAATGCTCCACACTTTCAATACTAAATGCTCCACACTTTCAATACCAAATGCTCCACACTTTCAATACTAAATGCTCCACACTTTCAATACCAAATGCCCCACACTTTCAACACTAAATGCTCTACACTTTCAATACTAAATGCCCCACACTTTCAATACTAAATGCTCCACACTTTCAATACTAAATGCTCCACACTTTCAATACTAAATGCCCCACACTTTCAATACCAAATGCTCCACACTTTCAATGCCAAATGCCCCACACTTTCAATACCAAATGCCCCACACTTTCAATACAAAATGCCCCACACTTTCAATACTAAATGCTCCACACTTTCAATACTACATGCCCCACGCTTTCAATACTAAATGCCCCACACTTTCAATAATACTAAATGCTCCACACTTTCAATACTAAATGCCCTACACTTTCAATAATACTAAATGCTCCACACTTTCAATACTAAATGCCCCACACTTTCAATACCAAATGCCCCACACTTTCAATAATACTAAATGCTCCACACTTTCAATACTAAATGCCCCACACTTTCAATACTAAATGCTCCACACTTTCAATACTAAATGCTCCACACTTTCAATACCAAATGCCCCACACTTTCAATGCCAAATGCCCCACACTTTCAATACTAAATGCCCCACACTATCAATACCAAATGCTCCACACTTTCAATACTAAATGCTCCACACTTTCAATACCAAATGCCCCACACTTTCAATACCAAATGCCCCACACTTTCAATAATACTAAATGCTCCACACTTTCAATACTAAATGCCTCACACTTTCAATACTAAATGCTCCACACTTTCAATACTAAATGCCCCACACTTTCAATACTAAATGCCCCACACTTTCAATACTAAATGCTCCACACTTTCAATACTAAATGCTCCACACTTTCAATGCCAAATGCTCCACACTTTCAATACTAAATGCCCCACACTTTCAATACTAAATGCCCCACACTTTCAATACTAAATGCCCCACACTTTCAATACCAAATGCCCCACACTTTCAATACCAAATGCTCCACACTTTCAATAATACCAAATCCCTCACACTTTCAATACTAAATGCCCCACACTTTCAATACTAAATGCCCCACACTTTCAATACTAAATGCCCCACACTTTCAATACTAAATGCTCCACACTTTCAATACCAAATGCCCCACACTTTCAATAATACTAAATGCCCCACACTTTCAATGCCAAATGCCCCACACTTTCAATACTAAATGCCCCACACTTTCAATACTAAATGCTCCACACTTTCAATACTAAATGCTCCACACTTTCAATACCAAATGCCCCACACTTTCAATACTAAATGCCCCACACTTTCAATAATACTAAATGCTCCACACTTTCAATACTAAATACCCCACACTTTCAATACTAAATGCTCCACACTTTCAATACTAAATGCCCCACACTTTCAATACTAAATGCTCCACACTTTCAATACTAAATGCTCCACACTTTCAATACTAAATGCTCCACACTTTCAATGCCAAATACTCCACACTTTCAATACTAAATGCCCCACACTTTCAGTACTAAATGCCCCACACTTTCAATACTAAATGCTCCACACTTTCAATACTAAATGCTCCACACTTTCAATACCAAATGCCCCACACTTTCAATACCAAATGCCCCACACTTTCAATAATACTAAATGCTCCACACTTTCAATACTAAATGCCCCACACTTTCAATACTAAATGCTCCACACTTTCAATACTAAATGCCCCACACTTTCAATACTAAATGCCCCACACTTTCAATACTAAATGCTCCACACTTTCAATACCAAATGCCCCACACTTTCAATGCCAAATGCCCCACACTTTCAATACCAAATGCCCCTCACTTTCAATACCAAATGCCCCACACTCTCAATACTAAATGCCCCTCACTTTCAATACCAAATGCCCCTCACTTTCAATACTAAATGCACCTCACTTTCAATACTAAATGCCCCACACTTTCAATACCAAATGCCCCTCACTTTCAATACTAAATGCTCCACACTTTCAATACAAAATGCCCCACACTTTCAATACTAAATGCCCCACACTTTCAATACTAAATGCTCCACAATTTCAATACTAAATGCTCCACACTTTCAATGCCAAATGCTCCACACTTTCAATACTAAATGCTCCACACTTTCAATACTAAATGTTCCACACTTTCAATGCCAAATGCCCCACACTTTCAATACTAAATGCTCCACACTTTCAATACTAAATGATCCACACTTTCAATACTAAATGCTCCACACTTTCAATGCCAAATGCCCCACACTTTCAATACCAAATGCCCCACACTTTCAATACCAAATGCCCCACACTTTCAATACTAAATGCTCCACATTTTCAATACCAAATGCCCCACACTTTCAATGCCAAATGCCCCACACTTTCAATACCAAATGCCCCTCACTTTCAATACCAAATGCCCCACACTCTCAATACTAAATGCCCCTCACTTTCAATACCAAATGCCCCTCACTTTCAATACTAAATGCCCCTCACTTTCAATACCAAATGCCCCTCACTTTCAATACTAAATGCCCCACACTTTCAATACCAAATGCCCCACACTTTCAATACCAAATGCCCCACACTTTCAATACCAAATGCCCCACACTTTCAATACCAAATGCCCCACACTTTCAATACTAAATGCTCCACACTTTCAATGCCAAATGCCCCACACTTTATAACCAAATGCTCCAAACTTTCAATACCAAATGCCCCACACTTTCAATACCAAATGCCCCTCATTTTCAATACCAAATGCCCCACACTTTCAATACCAAATGCCCCACACTTTCAATACCAAATGCCCCACACTCTCAATACTAAATGCCCCTCACTTTCAATACCAAATGCCCCTCACTTTCAATACTAAATGCCCAACCCTTTCAATACCAAATGCCCCACACTTTCAATACCAAATGCCCCACACTTTCAATACCAAATACCCCACACTTTCAATACCAAATGCCCCACACTTTCAATACCAAATGCTCCACACTTTCAATGCCAAATGCCCCACACTTTCAATACCAAATGCCCCACACTTTCAATATCAAATGCCCCACACTTTCAATACCAAATGCCCCACACTTTCAATACCAAATGCCCCACACTTTCAATACTAAATGCCCCACACTTTCAATACTAAATGCTCCACACTTTCAACACTAAATGCTCCACACTTTCAATACCAAATGCCCCACACTTTCAATACCAAATGCCCCACACTTTCAATACTAAATGCTCCACACTTTCAACACTAAATGCTCCACACTTTCAATACCAAATGCCCCACACTTTCAATACTAAATGCTCCACACTTTCAACACTAAATGCTCCACACTTTCAATACCAAATGCCCCACACTTTCAATACTAAATGCCCCACACTTTCAATACTAAATGCTCCACACTTTCAACACTAAATGCTCCACACTTTCAATACCAAATGCCCCACACTTTCAATACTAAATGCTCCACACTTTCAACACTAAATGATCCAAACTTTCAATACTAAATGCCCCACACTTTCAATACTAAATGCCCCACACTTTCAATACTAAATGCCCCACACTTTCAATACCAAATGCCCCACACTTTCAATACTAAATGCCCCACACTTTCAATACCAAATGCCCCACACTTTCAATACTAAATGCTCCACACTTTCAATACTAAATGCCCCACACTTTCAATACCAAATGCCCCACACTTTCAATACCAAATGCCCCACACTTTCAATACTAAATGCCCCACACTTTCAATACTAAATGCTCCACACTTTCAATACCAAATGCCCCACACTTTCAATACTAAATGCCCCACACTTTCAATACTAAATGCCCCACACTTTCAATGCCAAATGCCCCACACTTTCAATACCAAATGTCCCACACTTTCAATACCAAATGTCCCACACTTTCAATGCCAAATGCCCCACACTTTCAATACCAAATGCCCCACACTTTCAATACTAAATGCCCCACACTTTCAATACTAAATGCTCCACACTTTCAATACCAAATGTCCCACACTTTCAATACCAAATGTCCCACACTTTCAATACCAAATGCCCCACACTTTCAATACCAAATGTCCCACACTTTCAATACCAAATGTCCCACACTTTCAATGCCAAATGCCCCACACTTTCAATACCAAATGCCCCACACTTTCAATACTAAATGCTCCACACTTTCAATACCAAATGCCCCACACTTTCAATACCAAATGCCCCACACTTTCAATACAAAATGCCCCACACTTTCAATACCAAATGTCCCACGCTTTCAATACTAAATGCCCCACACTTTCAATGCCAAATGCCCCACACTTTCAATGCCAAATGCCCCACATTTTCAATACCAAATGCCCCACACTTTCAATACCAAATGCTCCACACTTTCAATACTAAATGCTCCACACTTTCAATACTAAATGCTCCACACTTTCAATGCCAAATGCCCCACACTTTCAATACCAAATACCCCACACTTTCAATACTAAATGCCCCACACTTTCAATACTAAATGCCCCACACTTTCAATGCCAAATGCCCCACACTTTCAATACCAAATACCCCATACTTTCAATACTAAATGCTCCACACTTTCAATACTAAATGTCCCACACTTTCAATACCAAATGCCCCACACTTTCAATACCAAATGCCCCACACTTTCAATACTAAATGCTCCACACTTTCAATACCAAATGCCCCACACTTTCAATGCCAAATGACCCACACTTTCAATACCAAATGCCCCACACTTTCAATACCAAATGACCCACACTTTCAATGCCAAATGCCCCACACTTTCAATACCAAATGCCCCACACTTTCAATAGTAAATGCCCCACACTTTCAATACCAAATGCCCCACACTTTCAATACTAAATGCCCCACACTTTCAATACTAAATGCTCCACACTTTCAATGCCAAATGCCCCACACTTTCAATACCAAATGCCCCACACTTTCAATACCAAATGCCCCACACTTTCAATACCAAATGCCCCACACTTTCAATACCAAATGCCCCACACTTTCAATACTAAATGCCCCACACTTTCAATACCAAATGCCCCACACTTTCAATACCAAATGCCCCACATTTTCAATACTAAATGACCCACACTTTCAATACTAAATGCTCCACACTTTCAATACCAAATGCCCCACACTTTCAATACCAAATGCCCCACACTTTCAATACCAAATGCCCCACACTTTCAATACTAAATGCCCTACACTTTCAATACTAAATGCTCCACACTTTCAATACCAAATGCCCCACACTTTCAATACCAAATGCCCCACACTTTCAATACCAAATGCCCCACACTTTCAATACCAAATGCCCCACATTTTCAATACTAAATGCCCCACACTTTCAATACTAAATGCCCCACATTTTCAATACTAAATGCCCCACACTTTCAATACTAAATGCTCCACACTTTCAATACCAAATGCCCCACACTTTCAATACCAAATGCCCCACACTTTCAATACCAAATGCCCCACACTTTCAATACTAAATGCTCCACACTTTCAATACCAAATGCCCCACACTTTCAATGCCAAATGCCCCACACTTTCAATACCAAATGCCCCACACTTTCAATACTAAATGCTCCACACTTTCAATACTAAATGCTCCACACTTTCAATACCAAATGCCCCACACTTTCAATACCAAATGCCCCACACTTTCAATACTAAATGCCCCACACTTTCAATACCAAATGCTCCACATTTTCAATACTAAATGCCCCACACTTTCAATACTAAATGCTCCACACTTTCAATACCAAATGCCCCACACTTTCAATATCAAATGCCCCACACTTTCAATACTAAATGCCCCACACTTTCAATGCCAAATGCCCCACACTTTCAATACCAAATGAACCACACTTTCAATACCAAATGCCCCACACTTTCAATACCAAATGCCCCACACTTTCAATACTAAATGCCCCACACTTTCAATACTAAATGCCCCACACTTTCAATGCCAAATGCCCCACACTTTCAATACCAAATGCCCCACACTTTCAATACCAAATGCCCCACACTTTCAATACCAAATGCCCCACACTTTCAATACCAAATGCCCCACACTTTCAATACTAAATGCACCACACTTTCAATACCAAATGCCCCACACTTTCAATACCAAATGCCCCACATTTTCAATACTAAATGCCCCACATTTTCAATACTAAATGCCCCACACTTTCAATACCAAATGCCCCACATTTTCAATACCAAATGCCCCACACTTTCAATACCAAATGCCCCACATTTTCAATACTAAATGCCCCACACTTTCAATACTAAATGCTCCACACTTTCAATACCAAATGCCCCACACTTTCAATACCAAATGCCCCACACTTTCAATACCAAATGCCCCACACTTTCAATACCAAATGTCCCACACTTTCAATACTAAATGCCCCACACTTTCAATACCAAATGCCCCACATTTTCAATACTAAATGCCCCACACTTTCAATACTAAATGCCCCACACTTTCAATACTAAATGCCCCACACTTTCAATACTAAATGCCCCACATTTTCAATACTAAATGCCCCACACTTTCAATACTAAATGCCCCACACTTTCAATACTAAATGCCCCACACTTTCAATACTAAATGCTCCACACTTTCAATACCAAATGCCCCACACTTTCAATACATAATGCCCCACATTTTCAATACTAAATGCCCCACACTTTCAATAATAAATGCCCCACACTTTCAATACCAAATGCCCCACACTTTCAATACCAAATGCCCCACACTTTCAATACCAAATGCCCCACACTTTCAATACCAAATGCCCCACACTTTCAATACTAAATGCCCCACACTTTCAATACGAAATGTCCCACACTTTCAATACTAAATGCCCCACACTTTCAATACTAAATGCCCCACATTTTCAACACTAAATGCCCCACACTTTCAATACTAAATGCCCCACACTTTCAATACTAAATGCCCCACACTTTCAATACTAAATGACCCACATTTTCAATACTAAATGCCCCACACTTTCAATACTAAATGCCCCACACTTTCAATACTAAATGCTCCACACTTTCAATACCAAATGCCCCACACTTTCAATACCAAATGCCCCACACTTTCAATACCAAATGCCCCACATTTTCAATACTAAATGCCCCACACTTTCAATACTAAAAGCCCCACATTTTCAATACTAAATGCCCCACACTTTCAATACTAAATGCTCCACACTTTCAATACCAAATGCCCCACACTTTCAATACCAAATGCCCCACACTTTCAATACTAAATGCTCCACACTTTCAATACCAAATGCCCCACACTTTCAATACCAAATGCCCCACACTTTCAATACTAAATGCCCCACACTTTCAATACTAAATGCCCCACACTTTCAATACTAAATGCCCCACACTTTCAATACTAAATGCCCCACACTTTCAATACTAAATGACCCACACTTTCAATACTAAATGCTCCACACTTTCAATACCAAATGCCCCACACTTTCAATACCAAATGCCCCACACTTTCAATACCAAATGCCCCACATTTTCAATACTAAATGCCCCACACTTTCAATACTAAATGCCCCACATTTTCAATACTAAATGCCCCACACTTTCAATACTAAATGCTCCACACTTTCAATACCAAATGCCCCACACTTTCAATACCAAATGCCCCACACTTTCAATACTAAATGCTCCACACTTTCAATACCAAATGCCCCACACTTTCAATACTAAATGCCCCACACTTTCAATGCCAAATGCCCCACATTTTCAATACTAAATGCTCCACACTTTCAATACCAAATGCCCCACATTTTCAATACTAAATGCCCCACACTTTCAATGCCAAATGCCCCACATTTTCAATACTAAATGCCCCACACTTTCAATAATACTAAATGCCCCACACTTTCAATACTAAATGCTCCACACTTTCAATACCAAATGCCCCACACTTTCAATACCAAATGCCCCACACTTTCAATACTAAATGCCCCACACTTTCAATACTAAATGCTCCACACTTTCAATATTAAATGCCCCACACTTTCAATACTAAATGCTCCACACTTTCAATACCAAATGCCCCACACTTTCAATGCCAAATGCCCCACATTTTCAATACTAAATGCCCCACACTTTCAATACCAAATGCCCCACATTTTCAATACTAAATGCCCCACACTTTCAATACTAAATGCCCCACACTTTCAATACTAAATGCTCCACACTTTCAATATTAAATGCCCCACACTTTCAATACTAAATGCTCCACACTTTCAATACCAAATGCCCCACACTTTCAATGCCAAATGCCCCACATTTTCAATACTAAATGCCCCACACTTTCAATACCAAATGCCCCACATTTTCAATACTAAATGCCCCACACTTTCAATACTAAATGCTCCACACTTTCAATACTAAATGCCTCACACTTTCAATACTAAATGCTCCACACTTTCAATACTAAATGCCCCACACTTTCAATACTAAATGCTCCACACTTTCAATACTAAATGCTCCACACTTTCAATACTAAATGCTCCACACTTTCAATACTAAATGCCCCACACTTTCAATACTAAATGCCCCACACTTTCAATACCAAATGCCCCACACTTTCAATACTAAATGCCCCTCACTTTCAATACTAAATGTCCCACACTTTCAATACTAAATGCCCCACACTTTCAATACTAAATGCTCCACACTTTCAATACTAAATGCCCCACACTTTCAATACTAAATGCTCCACACTTTCAATACTAAATGCCCCACACTTTCAATACTAAATGCCCCACACTTTCAATACCAAATGCCCCACACTTTCAATACTAAATGCCCCACACTTTCAATACTAAATGTCCCACACTTTCAATACTAAATGCCCCACACTTTCAATACTAAATGCCCCACACTTTCAATACCAAATGCCCCACACTTTCAATACTAAATGCCCCACACTTTCAATACTAAATGCTCCACACTTTCAATACTAAATGCCCCACACTTTCAATAATACTAAATGCCCCACACTTTCAATACTAAATGCTCCACACTTTCAATACCAAATGCCCCACACTTTCAATACCAAATGCCCCACACTTTCAATACTAAATGCCCCACACTTTCAATACTAAATGCTCCACACTTTCAATATTAAATGCCCCACACTTTCAATACTAAATGCTCCACACTTTCAATACCAAATGCCCCACACTTTCAATGCCAAATGCCCCACATTTTCAATACTAAATGCCCCACACTTTCAATACCAAATGCCCCACATTTTCAATACTAAATGCCCCACACTTTCAATACTAAATGCCCCACACTTTCAATACTAAATGCTCCACACTTTCAATATTAAATGCCCCACACTTTCAATACTAAATGCTCCACACTTTCAATACCAAATGCCCCACACTTTCAATGCCAAATGCCCCACATTTTCAATACTAAATGCCCCACACTTTCAATACCAAATGCCCCACATTTTCAATACTAAATGCCCCACACTTTCAATACTAAATGCTCCACACTTTCAATACTAAATGCCCCACACTTTCAATACTAAATGCTCCACACTTTCAATACTAAATGCCCCACACTTTCAATACTAAATGCTCCACACTTTCAATACTAAATGCTCCACACTTTCAATACTAAATGCTCCACACTTTCAATACTAAATGCCCCACACTTTCAATACTAAATGCCCCACACTTTCAATACCAAATGCCCCACACTTTCAATACTAAATGCCCCTCACTTTCAATACTAAATGTCCCACACTTTCAATACTAAATGCCCCACACTTTCAATACTAAATGCTCCACACTTTCAATACTAAATGCCCCACACTTTCAATACTAAATGCCCCACACTTTCAATACTAAATGCCCCACACTTTCAATACTAAATGCCCCACATTTTCAATACCAAATGCCCCACACTTTCAATACTAAATGCCCCACACTTTCAATACTAAATGTCCCACACTTTCAATACTAAATGCCCCACACTTTCAATACTAAATGCCCCACACTTTCAATACCAAATGCCCCACACTTTCAATACTAAATGCCCCACACTTTCAATACTAAATGCTCCACACTTTCAATACTAAATGCCCCACACTTTCAATACTAAATGCTCCACACTTTCAATACTAAATGCTCCACACTTTCAATACCAAATGCCCCACACTTTCAATACCAAATGCCCCACACTTTCAATACTAAATGCTCCACACTTTCAATACTAAATGTCCCACACTTTCAATACCAAATGCCCCACACTTTCAATACTAAATGCCCCACACTTTCAATACTAAATGCCCCATACTTTCAATACCAAATGCCCCACACTTTCAAGACTAAATGCCCCACACTTTCAATACTAAATGCCCCACAATTTCAATGCCAAATGCCCAACACTTTCAATACCAAATGCCCCACACTTTCAATACTAAATGCCCCACACTTTCAATACCAAATGCCCCACACTTTCAATACTAAATGCCCCACACTTTCAATACTAAATGCTCCACACTTTCAATACTAAATGCCCCACACTTTCAATACTAAATGCTCCACACTTTCAATACTAAATGCTCCACACTTTCAATACCAAATGCCCCACACTTTCAATACCAAATGCCCCACACTTTCAATACTAAATGCTCCACACTTTCAATACTAAATGTCCCACACTTTCAATACCAAATGCCCCACACTTTCAATACTAAATGCCCCACACTTTCAATACTAAATGCCCCATACTTTCAATACCAAATGCCCCACACTTTCAAGACTAAATGCCCCACACTTTCAATACTAAATGCCCCACAATTTCAATGCCAAATGCCCAACACTTTCAATACCAAATGCCCCACACTTTCAATACTAAATGCCCCACACTTTCAATACCAAATGCCCCACACTTTCAATACTAAATGCCCCACACTTTCAATACTAAATGCCCCACACTTTCAATACCAAATGCCCCACACTTTCAAT
>NC_091581.1:12968983-12981483 GCF_042767895.1 Penaeus vannamei
TAAGATGAGGATCTGTCCAACCGTTCTCTTTATAGAATCATCATTCCAGGATCATTGTAAAAGGCTGATGCGAACCAATCCTGAAGAGGACTGACGTTAAAGAGAGATAGAGCCTCAGGACGAAACTGACTTTTGAAAACATATAGCGATCCAAAAGGGAAAATTTCTCTGATATTAAAAGTATTCTTAAAAAAAGAGGAAGAATAAGAATAATGAGAGATAAATAATAGCTTGAGAAAGGCAGGAAAGTCTTGAAAATTGAAAATAACGAAGACAGCCCCGAGACGACCCCGATATATGGGTAATGCGTCTGGGGAGACAGGAGGAGGACGCGGCACCACGCCTCAGATGACAAAGCACTTTTCGCTTGCAACGACCCGCGGGACGACCACTCACGACCGCCTTCCTTCGAACCACTTGTGTGAGGAGCTGTCAACCTGCCTTCAAGGGCTCAGTCCGGACCTGTAAAAAAAAGGAGGGGGGGGGGTCCAACACCCTGACGACCTGAGGGGAAAAATGTTCAAGGTCTTCGGATCGGCCCTGTAAAAAAGGGGGGTTCCAACGCCCTGACGACCTAAGGAGGAAAGTCATTCGTCTGGCTGATGTCCGAGGAAGGAGGGGGGCGTGGGGTAGATAGGGGGAGGGGTAAACTACGCGCCGGCAGATCATTAATAAGTAATTGGGCTCGACCGCAAGTGGGAGAGGACCGCAAGGAGATGGTGCTTTACCCCCTTTCTTGAAGATAGGGATAAAATTGTGCGTGCGCGTATAGGGAGACAGGGGAGGGAGGGAGGGAGAAGGAGAGGGAGTGGAAGAGGAAGATAGAAATACTGACAGAAAGGGAGGGAGGGAAAGGAGGGAAGGAAGAGATAGAAAGAGAGAGGGGGGAGGAGGGAGGGAGGGAGAGGAAATTGAGGAAGAGGGAGGGAGAAGGTGTGTGTGTGTGTGTGTGTGTGTGTGTGTGTGTGTGTGTGTGTGTGTGTGTGTGTGTGTGTGTGTGTGTGTGTGTGTGTGTGTGTGTGTGTGTGTGTGTGTGTGTGTGTGTGTGTGCGTTTACGTGCGCGCGTGACTGCGTGTACGTGAGCTATAAGTGGGGGAAAAGCTTGAAAAAAAGCTTCCACTTCCATCTGAGTACGATTAATCCACATCCACTCCACCCCGGTGCCATCTTCCACCGCCTCCACTTCCATCAACTCCCGTGCGCAGCCATCCTCTCTCCTCACAGCACCGGAGGGACTCGTTCCGCTGTAACAGGTCCTCCATCTCCTGCCGCTACTCCATGTCCTTCCCCTGCTCTAGCTCCTGCTTCTCTCTCTGCCCCTGTTCTTGCCACTGCCCCTGTTCCTGTCCCTGTCCCTGCCACTATTTCTGTCCTTGTCATTGCCCCAACTCCTGCCTTTGTTCCTGTCCCTATCCCTGTTCCTGTACTTGCCCTAGGCCCCTAGTCCATCCCCTGTCCCTGCCCTAGCCCTTTCCCTTATCCCTTTCCTACCCTTGGGACTTTTTCTCCCCTAACTCTTACTCCTATTCCTTTCCAATCCTTGCCCCGTTCCAGTCATATCCCACCTCCTTCCTCTACCCAAGCCTGTGCCCTATCCCGGTCATTATCTCTCTACCCTTGTCCCTTTTCCTATCTCTTTCCTATATACCAATCCCCTTCTCTACCCTAGCCCCTTCTCCTATCCTAAGTATTTTCCCTCCGCCTCGTCCTCGCCCGATTCTCCCATCCGTCCCCTATACCAGTGTTGTCTAAACTGGGGTCCGCGTACCCCGGGGGGTACGCAACATAGATCATAAGGGTACCTGAACAAACAAGGACACACACACACACACAAACAGAAACAAAACATGTTGTATGAATCAGCTTTTTTATTCGTGTATTAAATTCGAATTTATTGACCAACACTCCTGCAATGCAGTCTTTCCATAATTAGTATATTATTTGCATCATCCTAAACAAAACAGTTTGTTTAGCCATGGTGGACCGGGGGGGGGGTACGTAACAGTACAAGAAGGCAATAAAGGGTACAACAGGCGAAACAGTTTGGACAACACTGCCCTATACCTATCCCCGTCTCTACCCTAGCACTCACCTACCCCTCCCCTATACCTATTCCCGTCCCTACCTATACCTATCCCCTTCTCCTATCCCTCTACCTATACCTATCCCCTTCTCCTATCCCTCTACCTATGCCTATCCCCTTCTCCTATCCTTCTACCTATACCTATCCCCTTCTCCTATCCCTCTACCTATACCTTACCTTTTCTCTCATCCCTCTACCTATACCTAACCTTTTCTCTTATCCCTCTACCTATACTTATCCCCTTCTATCCTTCTACATATACCTATCCCCTTTTCCTACCCCTCTGCCTATACCTATCCCCTTCTCCTATTCCTCTACCTATACCTATCCCCTTCTCCTCCTATCCTTCTACCTATACTTATCCCCTTCTCCTATCCCTCCACCTATACCTATCCCCTTCTATCCATCTACCTATACCTATCCCCTTCTCCTCCTATCCCTCTACCTATACCTATCCCCTTCTCCTCCTATTCTTCTACCTATACCTATCCCCCTTCTCCTATCCCTCTACCTATACCTATCCCCTTTTCATATCCCTCTACCTATACCTATCCCCTTTTCCTATCACTCTACCTATACCTATCCCCTTTTCCTATCACTCTACCTATACCTATCCCCTTCTCCTATCCTTCTACCTCTACTTATCCCCTTCTCCTATCCCTCTACCTATACCTAAACCGTGGGGAGGGAGATGGTGAAGTTACGTGGGGAGGGAGATGGTGAAGTTACGTGGGGAGGGAGATGGTGAAGTTCGGTGGGGAGGGAGATGGTGAAGTTACGTGGGCAGGGAGATGGTGAAGTTACGTGGGGAGGGAGATGGTGAAGTTTGGTGGGGAGGGAGATGGTGAAGTTACGTGGGGAGGGAGATGGTGAAGTTACGTGGGGAGGGAGATGGTGAAGTTCGGTGGGGAGGGAGATGGTGAAGTTACGTGGGGAGGGAGATGGTGAAGTTACGTGGGGAGGGAGATGGTGAAGTTACGTGGGGAGGGAGATGGTGAAGTTACGTGGGAAGGGAGATGGTGAAGTTACGTGGGGAGGGAGATGGTGAAGTTCGGTGGGGAGGGAGATGGTGAAGTTACGTGGGGAGGGAGATGGTGAAGTTACGAAGGGAGGGAGTAGGTGAAGTGCGGGGGGGAGGGAGATGGTGAAGTTAGGTAGGGAGGGAGATGGTGAAGTTACGTGGGGAGGGAGATGGTGAAGTTCGGTGGGGAGGGAGATGGTGAAGTTACGTGGGGAGGGAGATGGTGAAGTTACGTGGGGAGGGAGATGGTGAAGTTACGTGGGGAGGGAGATGGTGAAGTTCGGTGGGGAGGGAGATGGTGAAGTTACGTGGGGAGGGAGATGGTGAAGTTACGTAGGGAGGGAGATGGTGAAGTTCGGTGGGGAGGGAGATGGTGAAGTTACGTGGGGAGGGAGATGGTGAAGTTCGGTGGGGAGGGAGATGGTGAAGTTCGGTGGGGAGGGAGATGGTGAAGTTCGGTGGGGAGGGAGATGGTGAAGTTACGTGGGGAGGGAGAGGGTGAAGTTCGGTGGGGAGGGAGATGGTGAAGTTACGTGGGGAGGGAGATGGTGAAGTTACGTGGGGAGGGAGATGGTGAAGTTACGTGGGGAGGGAGATGGTGAAGTTCGGTGGGGAGGGAGATGGTGAAGTTACGTGGGGAGGGAGATGGTGAAGTTACGTGGGGAGGGAGATGGTGAAGTTACGTGGGGAGGGAGAAGGTGAAGTTACGTGGGGAGGGAGATGGTGAAGTTACGTGGGGAGGGAGATGGTGAAGTTACGTGGGGAGGGAGATGGTGAAGTTACGTGGGGAGGGAGATGGTGAAGTTACGTGGGGAGGGAGATGGTGAAGTTACGTGGGGGAGGGAGATGGTGAAGTTCGGTGGGGAGGGAGATGGTGAAGTTACGTGGGGAGGGAGATGGTGAAGTTCGGTGGGGAGGGAGATGGTGAAGTTACGTGGGGAGGGAGATGGTGAAGTTACGTGGGGAGGGAGAGGGTGAAGTTACGTGGGGAGGGAGAAGGTGAAGTTACGTGGGGAGGGAGATGGTGAAGTTACGTGGGGAGGGAGATGGTGAAGTTACGTGGGGAGGGAGATGGTGAAGTTACGTGGGGAGGGAGATGGTGAAGTTACGTGGGGAGGGAGATGGTGAAGTTACGTGGGGAGGGAGATGGTGAAGTTACGTGGGGAGGGAGATGGTGAAGTTACGTGGGGAGGGAGATGGTGAAGTTACGTGGGGAGGGAGATGGTGAAGTTACGTGGGGAGGGAGATGGTGAAGTTACGTGGGGAGGGAGATGGTGAAGTTCGGTGGGGAGGGAGATGGTGAAGTTACGTGGGGAGGGAGATGGTGAAGTTACGTGGGGAGGGAGATGGTGAAGTTACGTGGGGAGGGAGATGGTGAAGTTACGTGGGGAGGGAGATGGTGAAGTTACGTGGGGAGGGAGATGGTGAAGTTACGTGGGGAGGGAGATGGTGAAGTTACGTGGGGAGGGAGATGGTGAAGTTACGTGGGGAGGGAGATGGGGAAGGTACGTGGGGAGGGAGATGGTGAAGTTACGTGGGGAGGGAGATGGTGAAGTTACGTGGGGAGGGAGATGGTGAAGTTACGTGGGGAGGGAGATGGTGAAGTTACGTGGGGAGGGAGATGGTGAAGTTACGTGGGGAGGGAGATGGTGAAGTTACGTGGGGAGGGAGATGGTGAAGTTACGTGGGGAGGGAGATGGTGAAGTTACGTGGGGAGGGAGATGGTGAAGTTCGGTGGGGAGGGAGATGGTGAAGTTACGTGGGGAGGGAGATGGTGAAGTTACGTGGGGAGGGAGATGGTGAAGTTACGTGGGGAGGGAGATGGTGAAGTTACGTGGGGAGGGAGATGGTGAAGTTACGTGGGGAGGGAGATGGTGAAGTTACGTGGGGAGGGAGATGGTGAAGTTACGTGGGGAGGGAGATGGTGAAGTTACGTGGGGAGGGAGATGGTGAAGTTACGTGGGGAGGGAGATGGTGAAGTTACGTGGGGAGGGAGATGGTGAAGTTACGTGGGGAGGGAGATGGTGAAGTTACGTGGGGAGGGAGATGGTGAAGTTACGTGGGGAGGGAGATGGTGAAGTTACGTGGGGAGGGAGATGGTGAAGTTACGTGGGGAGGGAGATGGTGAAGTTACGTGGGGAGGGAGATGGTGAAGTTACGTGGGGAGGGAGATGGTGAAGTTACGTGGGGAGGGAGATGGTGAAGTTACGTGGGGAGGGAGATGGTGAAGTTACGTGGGGAGGGAGATGGTGAAGTTACGTGGGGAGGGAGATGGTGAAGTTACGTGGGGAGGGAGATGGTGAAGTTACGTGGGGAGGGAGATGGTGAAGTTCGGTGGGGAGGGAGATGGTGAAGTTCGGTGGGGAGGGAGATGGTGAAGTTCGGTGGGGAGGGAGATGGTGAAGTTACGTGGGGAGGGAGATGGTGAAGTTCGGTGGGGAGGGAGATGGTGAAGTTACGTGGGGAGGGAGATGGTGAAGTTACGTGGGGAGGGAGATGGTGAAGTTACGTGGGGAGGGAGATGGTGAAGTTACGTGGGGAGGGAGATGGTGAAGTTACGTGGGGAGGGAGATGGTGAAGTTCGGTGGGGAGGGAGATGGTGAAGTTCCGTGGGGAGGGAGATGGTGAAGTTACGTGGGGAGGGAGATGGTGAAGTTACGTGGGGAGGGAGATGGTGAAGTTCCGTGGGGAGGGAGATGGTGAAAGTACGTGGGGAGGGAGATGGTGAAGTTACGTGGGGAGGGAGATGGTGAAGTTACGTGGGGAGGGAGAGGGTGAAGTTACGTGGGGAGGGAGATGGTGAAGTTACGTGGGGAGGGAGATGGTGAAGTTACGTGGGGAGGGAGATGGTGAAGTTACGTGGGGAGGGAGATGGTGAAGTTACGTGGGGAGGGAGATGGTGAAGTTACGTGGGGAGGGAGATGGTGAAGTTACGTGGGGAGGGAGATGGTGAAGTTACGTGGGGAGGGAGATGGTGAAGTTACGTGGGGAGGGAGATGGTGAAGTTACGTGGGGAGGGAGATGGTGAAGTTACGTGGGGAGGGAGATGGTGAAGTTACGTGGGGAGGGAGATGGTGAAGTTACGTGGGGAGGGAGATGGTGAAGTTACGTGGGGAGGGAGATGGTGAAGTTCGGTGGGGAGGGAGATGGTGAAGTTACGTGGGGAGGGAGATGGTGAAGTTCGGTGGGGAGGGAGATGGTGAAGTTACGTGGGGAGGGAGATGGTGAAGTTACGTGGGGAGGGAGATGGTGAAGTTACGTGGGGAGGGAGAAGGTGAAGTTACGTGGGGAGGGAGATGGTGAAGTTACGTGGGGAGGGAGATGGTGAAGTTACGTGGGGAGGGAGATGGTGAAGTTACGTGGGGAGGGAGATGGTGAAGTTACGTGGGGAGGGAGATGGTGAAGTTACGTGGGGAGGGAGATGGTGAAGTTACGTGGGGAGGGAGATGGTGAAGTTACGTGGGGAGGGAGATGGTGAAGTTACGTGGGGAGGGAGATGGTGAAGTTACGTGGGGAGGGAGATGGTGAAATTACGTGGGGAGGGAGATGGTGAAGTTCGGTGGGGAGGGAGATGGTGAAGTTACGTGGGGAGGGAGATGGTGAAGTTACGTGGGGAGGGAGATGGTGAAGTTACGTGGGGAGGGAGATGGTGAAGTTCGGTGGGGAGGGAGATGGTGAAGTTCGGTGGGGAGGGAGATGGTGGAGTTACGTGGGGAGGGAGATGGTGAAGTTACGTGGGGAGGGAGATGGTGAAGTTACGTGGGGAGGGAGATGGTGAAGTTACGTGGGGAGGGAGATGGTGAAGTTACGTGGGGAGGGAGATGGTGAAGTTACGTGGGGAGGGAGATGGTGAAGTTACGTGGGGAGGGAGATGGTGAAGTTACGTGGGGAGGGAGATGGTGAAGTTACGTGGGGAGGGAGATGGTGAAGTTACGTGGGGAGGGAGATGGTGAAATTACGTGGGGAGGGAGATGGTGAAGTTCGGTGGGGAGGGAGATGGTGAAGTTACGTGGGGAGGGAGATGGTGAAGTTCGGTGGGGAGGGAGATGGTGAAGTTACGTGGGGAGGGAGATGGTGAAGTTACGTGGGGAGGGAGATGGTGAAGTTACGTGGGGAGGGAGATGGTGAAGTTCGGTGGGGAGGGAGATGGTGAAGTTCGGTGGGGAGGGAGATGGTGAAGTTACGTGGGGAGGGAGATGGTGAAGTTACGTGGGGAGGGAGATGGTGAAGTTACGTGGGGAGGGAGATGGTGAAGTTCGGTGGGGAGGGAGATGGTGAAGTTCGGTGGGGAGGGAGATGGTGAAGTTACGTGGGGAGGGAGATGGTGAAGTTACGTGGGGAGGGAGATGGTGAAGTTACGTGGGGAGGGAGATGGTGAAGTTACGTGGGGAGGGAGATGGTGAAGTTACGTGGGGAGGGAGATGGTGAAGTTACGTGGGGAGGGAGATGGTGAAGTTACGTGGGGAGGGAGATGGTGAAGTTCGGTGGGGAGGGAGATGGTGAAGTTACGTGGGGAGGAAGATGGTGAAGTTCGGTGGGGAGGGAGATGGTGAAGTTACGTGGGGAGGGAGATGGTGAAGTTACGTGGGGAGGGAGATGGTGAAGTTACGTGGGGAGGGAGAGGGTGAAGTTACGTGGGGAGGGAGATGGTGAAGTTACGTGGGGAGGGAGATGGTGAAGTTACGTGGGGAGGGAGATGGTGAAGTTACGTGGGGAGGGAGATGGTGAAGTTCGGTGGGGAGGGAGATGGTGAAGTTCGGTGGGGAGGGAGATGGTGAAGTTACGTGGGGAGGGAGATGGTGAAGTTACGTGGGGAGGGAGATGGTGAAGTTACGTGGGGAGGGAGAGGGTGAAGTTACGTGGGGAGGGAGATGGTGAAGTTACGTGGGGAGTGAGATGGTGAAGTTACGTGGGGAGGGAGATGGTGAAGTTCGGTGGGGAGGGAGATGGTGAAGTTACGTGGGGAGGGAGATGGTGAAGTTCGGTGGGGAGGGAGATGGTGAAGTTCGGTGGGGAGGGAGATGGTGAAGTTCGGTGGGGGGGGAGATGGTGAAGTTACGTGGGGAGGGAGAAGGTGAAGTTACGTGGGGAGGGAGATGGTGAAGTTACGTGGGGAGGGAGATGGTGAAGTTACGTGGGGAGGGGATAGCGCAATTCAGTGGTGAGGGTAATTAGTGAAGGTGAGAAGTGAAATCTAATGGCGATGGAGACTGAAGTTCAGTCAAAGAATAGTGAAATTAGTTGGTGTGGGAGATTGTAGAATTCAATGGCGAGGATGAAGAACTTTAATATTATGAAAGATAGTGAAACTGTGTGGTAGAAAACAGTAATATTCAGTGGCGTGGAAGATACATTGGTCAGGAACATGGTGAAATTCTGAGGTGAAGAAAATGGTGAATAAGGGTGGTGACGGAGATCGTAAGATCCGGTGGCAGGGAAGATAGGGAAATCAGGTAGTGATGAAGGTAATGAAACCCTATATTGTGAGAGTGAAACTAAGCGCTAAGGATGATAGTGAAATTCGGTAGTGAAGACGATAATAAAAGTCGATAGTTTGGGAGATGGTGAGGAAGATAGTGACATTCAATGGTGACGGAGCAAAATTCAGCGCCTATTATCAGGAAGTTAGTTCGGACGAAACGAGGGACATATCGTGACTGCTACGCTGATTGTTCGCGATAATGGTCGCGTAAATTTGTGACTAATTTGCGTTGTTACTGTCAGCCTCAAGTTAAAACTATTACTCTAGCTGTCATAGCTGCTCTCGCCTATGTCATTAGCTACATCATTATTAAGAGTTAAGGGAAATGATGAACTATAGGCGTTTCATGTTTCCAGAAAATACGACTAGGCAGTAAACAAAGCAATCTTAGTTATAATGAAGAGCGATTCCAAACAAAGTGTCGTATCGCTATCACGGGCAGAATCTAATGTTCAAGGAGGCAGAATATTATCACACTTTCACACACGAAGGAACAACAAAAAACAAACTCTTGAGACTCACATTATTTTTTTAGAAACGAAATAATGAAACAGCGAAACGACTTCCACGCCACACTTACACATGGCTCTCTGCGACCCGAAACAACGGGGTAAGTGGCCAGGCGCTGTTACCCAACAGGGAAGGAAGGAGAGAACGGGGAAGGAGGCAAGAGGAGGGGAGGGAGGAGTGGAAAGACTCTCCACCTCATTAATGAAGGGCGACACAAAGGAAATTCTCGAGACGGACAGACACACCTCATTAATGCGCGTGGGGGGGGGGGGGTGTTCCTCGGGGTAGGTGTGTGGACGACCCTTACACAGGCCTCGTAATATGTTCCCCGGGTAAACAGTACTGTCATGTCTGACTCCTTGAGATTGTCTGCCTACGCTGTCCGGCTGCTCATGATTTGGTCTACCTCCCTTTCCCAGTTTTGCTCTCTTCAGTCATTTTCCCCCGGAGTTACTTGTGCTTGCAACAGATCTCACCCTTCCACGGCCGCAAGCTGTTCTCTGTCTATTTTATTTATTTTCTGAGTCGTTAAAACAGTAAAACCAGACTTGCTTGCATAGAAGACATTCAGGCCTTGACTACAATAAAACTCGCGACGCATCCAATACAGAATGAACCCGAGGCACAGCCTCAGCGGATAATCTATAAAGAGCAATTTTTTTGACAGACGCACATCCACACTAATTCCCCAGATTTTACTTAGCAGATCACCCATCAGCACGATTTAATCCAAATCGTATTCAGTGCAACAATAGTAGAAAGGATATGAATGAAAATGTATATCTTCACAATACAATAGATGTATTTGACCGGTTTCGATTATTGTGAAGATAACCATTGTCATTCATAACTTTTCAACAGGATTCAATTTACTAATCGTATGTGGCATCCCAACATCCCCGTTTCAGTTGTCATGTGCTTGTTATTAACTTCAGTCTACCCTTATTCTGTGTAAGGATAAAGAGAATACAAATGAGACGATAATCATTTTTACTTCAATATTTGTAATAATATTACAAATACGAAACTCAGTTACGAATCCTGAACGATAAGATAACACAGCGGGAAATGCAATAATCCCTAAGCAAACAAAAGAACAATACACGTTTAGCGAAGGAGAGACAAAATACACATATCACAAGAGCATTAAACTTTGGTTGTCTTTGAGTTACAGTTGCTATCATTATTCTTGGTCTTGTTGTCACTGTCATTGTCTTTGGTAATATTATCATGGAAGAGTCACGGTCAAAAGTCCCGCCAAACATATTTCGAATTCCAGCTTAATACCACACTTTTTGTATAGGTTAAGGCAGATTCGAGGCATCAATTCATGACATGACTTTTGTCCGTCACTGTACGTATTTGACGTCGCTCTTTCACTGCAAACGAGCGCAGTGGTTGTGGGGAAGCAAGGGGTAATACTGTCCTTATTCTAGCCGTGCATTAGTTCTACTGAAGAGATGAATAAAATACATGCACATTCTCTTTGAAATTGTTCTCGAGCTTTACGGATGTTAAATAATTTAGAAATATCTTGACATTGGACTATCAGCTCCTTACTCCGGTTAAATATATCACTATTACTATCGTAACCGGGAAAAATATGAACGATACACGATAAAAGAGGGTAATGCAAAATCCTCTCTCCAATGATTCAATATAATGATACCTATTTCATGACAGCGAAAAGTATTGTTTTCTGATTTCTTATTAATTTTTTAGTTTGAGGTCTCATTTTTTTACATTTCAAAGATTTTCCGAATCAGAAATTAACTATTTCCAAACTTCTGCATCATTTATTTCTAAATGACTTGGAAAATATAAAAGTAAAAGGAAAATCAAGTCGCTTATATGATAGTGTTAAAGTGCTCTCATCGCTATTATTAATAATCAAAATGCCAATCAACAGCACCATCGGTATGGGTGATTGCGATGATGCTGAAGTCAGAGTTAATAATGATACTGAATGTGTTGAATTTGATTATCTTCAGTGATGATAATATAAACAACACTAATTATGAATGAAAAATTCAACCTAAAAATAACTCTTGAATATATAACCGCTCTCAATTCATTCTCTTTAAAAACCTGTTCAAGCTTCCATGAACAGGTTACCCGCCCTGCCAGGGAACCGGAACAGCGACAGTTCTTTTCATATTCGTAGGATTGTTCTGATCGAAGAGGAATACTTAGTTCATTTATTCATCAATATGCCCCTCTATTTACATTTTCCTGTCTATGTCTATTATCAATTTCTATTTCTCTATTATCCGTCATAATTTGTGTGCTAACCACTCTCATTTACTCCTCTCCTTACATTTTCAATTTCTATTTCTCTATGATATATCGTAATTTGTAGGCTAACCACTCTTTACACATCAATTTACTCCTCTATTAACATTTTCAATTTATATTTGCCTATTATCTGCCATTTGTGTGCGACATTTTCCACAGAAAACCTTTAACACGCGCGCCTCCACCTCCTCCAAGAAGCCATGGAGTCTTGAAGGAAACCCGAGGTATGCCTTTCTTTAATATTCTATTTGTCTTTCTTACTTCGCGTGCGTGTCCCGCCTTTCCCCTCTCTTCATTTTTTGTATCATTTTTCTTTTCTTCTCTTCTCATATCTCTCGCTTTCTCTCCCTCCTTCTCCTCTCTGTCCCTTTTCCTCCCCCTCTTCATCTCTGTCTCCCTCCCCCTCCTCTCTCCTCCCTCTCCTTCCACCCCCTTTCCCTCTCCCTCCTCCTCTCCTTCTCCCTCCCTCTCCTCTTCCCTTTCCCCCTTCTCCTCCTCCCTCTCCCTCTCCCTCTCTTTCAGAAAAAATGCATGACAGCAACCAAAACCCAGAAAAAACGTCAAGCGAAGGGGTTCAGTGAGGGGAGTGATGAGGGGAGGCGATGCGGAGGGGAGGGAAAGGAATGAGGAAGGACGAGTAGCAACATAACGAGGCCACGAGGGAACCCCCCCCACACACACACACCCAAGGATATGCTCCCCCCCACACACACCCAAGGATATGCTCCCCCCCACACACACACCCAAGGATATGCTCCCCACACACACACACCCAAGGATATGCTCCCCCCACACACACACCCAAGGATGTGCTCCCCCCCACACCCAAGGATATGCTCCCCCCCACACACACACCCAAGGATATGCTCCCCACACACACACACACCCAAGGATATGCTCCCCCCCACACACATCCAAGGATATGCTCCCCCCCACACACACACCCAAGGATATGCTCCCCCCACACACACACCCAAGGATATGCTCCCCCCCACACACATCCAAAGATATGCTCCCCCCCCACACACACCCAAGGATATGCTCCCCCCCCCACACACACACACCCAAGGATATGCTCCCCCCCCACACACACACCCAAGGATATGCT
>NC_091581.1:12994340-12999340 GCF_042767895.1 Penaeus vannamei
AATGGCAATGAACACAACAACTCACGCAAGGTGGATGCAGATCCCACGGTAGTTCAGATAACAGAAGAAAAAAAACAGAAATATCAAATGCACATTGTTCAAAAATGGCCCAACAACAATGATAGGCAAGGCATAACGACCCATAACTTGCCAATGAACAGATGTGAACATGGAATGTAAAGTCGCCCTGTCGTTGCACCAAAATACACCCGTACACACAGCCCCTGTTGCAATGCTGCTCGTCCTCTTGCTATGCTGTTCTCATGCTGATGTATTGCCCATAGATCGAAATTTATTATTTTCTTACAGGAGACGGATACAGAATTCATCACGTGATTAACATTGGTATTTGTTATAAGAAGAAAAATACCTATCCTTATGATTTTGTTTACTTTATTATAATTATGAAAATCATCAATACTGTTAACATTATCATTCCATTATAAGGACTCTTATTTGAATCATTACCATTCCACAATCATTATTCCAAACACCCTTCCCACCAATGCACAAACATATCAAAATAATAACATAAAATAAATCACCCCTATCGTATCATTGCAGAAACATATTAATATAACCATAAAAATATACACCACCTCTATCCTTATTTCGCAAATACATAGAAGTAACAAGCACCCATCATAACACAGATACACGAAAATAATCAGATAAGAAAGTCTCCTTTGTCGTCATTGCCAAAAAGAAAAAGAAAAATCAAAGCAACCCTTATTGAACAAATACAACATTACAACCCGAAATAATCAAACATTTTTTTTATATAATGCAATGTACACACACGTTCCGAAAATAATCAAATATTGTTTTTCATATATATAATGCAAGGCACACACACAACCCGATTTTAAAATATATATATATAATGCAAGGTACACACACAACACTATCAAACATTTTTTTTATATATAATGCAAGGTACACATACATCCCTAACAAACATTTTTATATAATGCAAGGTACAAACACGACCTGAAAATAATCAAGCATTTCTTATATAATACAAGGTACACACGCAACCCTAACAAACATTTCTTATATAATCCAAGGTACACATACACCCCTATCAAACATTTTTATAAAATGAGAGGTTCACATGCAACCTTATCAAACATTATTCATATAATGCAAAGTACACACCGCATCCTTGACTGGCTTCAGGCAACACCCAGGGAAAACAATTAAGGACATATCATACGCGTCATACAATGCTACCAGCTGGTAATTACGTGAGCGTGTAATGTTACTCGTTTATGGCACCGGAAGTCATTAGCATTGATATTGTGCTCCGTAACATTTAATGGATTTGCGAGTAAAAAGAGAGCGAGTGGGAGAGGAAGAGTGGATGGAGGAATAAGGGAGAGGAAATGGGGAGGGTGAATGAGTGAGTGAATGAGTGAGTGAGTTAGTGAGTGAGTGGGTGGGTGGGTGGGTGAGTGAGTGAGTGAGTGAGTGAGTGAGTGAGTGAGTGAGTGAGTGAGTGAGTGAGTGAGTGAGTGAGTGAGTGAGTGAGTGAGTAAGTGAGTGAGCGAGCGGGCAAGTGGGTGAGGGAGATGTGGTTATGTGTGCTTTTTCGACTACCCAATGGAAACGACAATGGCGGTGGTAAGAATGAAGCAAATATTTACATCACAGTCCGAGAGAATCTGTAAATGGAAATATGTATTTATACTTCACTGATAATGGCACGTAGGAATACTAGCAGCAATCACGATGCTGTATATAGTAAAGATGAGAGCTGATCTAAAGACGATGCTTCTAAATATACTTTCCAGGCTTATTTCTGAACTGAAACAGTTACCTAACCAGAAGTTTCCTAAATTGATTTTAAACGACCGCCTTGCCTTGAAAGTATACCTATCATACTGAAAAAGTTACCAATTGATCCAAAGGAAATCTGGGAGTAAATGATATGGCAGCTTTCTCAAATTATTTGTTGCTGTAAAAGAATTCGCGCGACTCAACGTCTGTTCCATCAATTTTAACCAAATTTGATGCCCTTCTGTTGAAGCTTCTAATCCTCTGCATTAAATACTGGTCCTTGGCCTTATCTCGCTTGATAAGATGACTTTTCAAATCTGCTTCGTCTGTTGCACTTCTTTGTCCTTTTCAAAACCGTTCTTTGCTCTCTCCTTCCTGGGGCGTCACGTTTCAGTTATGGCTTGACGTAGACTTTGCTCTGTTCTACTTGACACACTTGGTAATAATACGTTTCATTTAGGCACCGTGCTTCTTGCATCATCAGATTACATCAAAATCGTATTTGTGTTTTGGCTAGGCTTAGATCCCATTCTCTCTAAATATTCTTCGAGTTCTTGGTTTCGCCCATTCCCTATTGAAACGGTTCAGACACCAATGCGCGAAACATTCTGATAAATATGTTACATTCTGGTATGTATGAAAATAGGAGCCATCTAATCATCGATTCTTAAGGGACTCCATTTAGGCCCAGTGTACTCTATGCAGATTCGAATATTTGATATCTGCTTTTGCATTTGCCCTTTGAGAGCATATCATTTACCATTTTCCGTTGTAAGTTTAAAATGCACGTCCACTTTTCTATCAAGTAAAAAAAAACAAATCTATTTTTTAAATAAGATACCCTTGCGTATACCTGACTATTTACTATTTTTACATAAAGCTTAAAGACTACTCAAGCATTTTCCCTATCAAACTTAATTTGTCAATTAGACTATTTACGACTTTTTCTTTAAGGTATAAGCTCTTTAATATCTTTTCTAACAACCTTAGGCTCTATCGCATTCATTTAATATTGCTGTCTCTTTTCACCCTCATATCCGTTACTTAGCAGGAACTTCGGCTACTTGATCAATATTTCCTTTGTCAGCATATTTAAAAGTTTTTCTCAATGTGTGATTCGTTTTTGTCTTCTTTTTGTCTGCAGTTGTTTGGATTTATGTTCTTTCCTTATTTATAATATTTCTTTCAGCCATTTTCTCTTAATTCAACAAATGGCTTTTCACTTCGTCTTTTTTCTTTAACGACTCGACTTGCCTAACTTCCCTTGGTAAGTTTTCGGATGCCGAGTTTATTTTCCTGAATATATCAGCAACTGATATATTTTCGAAAAGGAATCTATGTCGTAACCACGCTGATGAGTATGATAACTCATTGTGATGATAATGATGGTGGTGATAAAGGTGATTATGAGAAGAGTACGGCGATAATGGTAATGACAATGATGACGAAATTGATAATCTATAAAAACGATGAGGATGATTAACTACCATTACTATTATCATCATTATTTTCACCAGTTTCATCCTTATAATGAGGACGAAATAAAACAAAGCAAATAAAAAGATGATAAATTCTACGGTCACATCACTTCATATTTCACCCTCTCATCCCCCCCCCTCCGAAATAAGATCCAAATTGAGGCCTGAATTTAAACATACGTACAGGTTAATTAGGCCAACCCTGGTCCGAGAGAATGTAGCTTTCGTCTTTAAAGTTCTGAAGTAAAGGAAAAAACAACTGGGAAATACCGTTCTTTTAACCTGATCAGTGTTCTGTAATATTTATTCAGAATATCTAATAAAATAACTCTATAATTAATTCAGTAATCAATAACTATCAGAAACACCATATTCACCACCACCATTAGCATTCTCCTCTTCAACCATGAACATGATGTTCTTCATTCCTAAAACCATAAATCATTTTAACATCATTACTATTACCACTAACGCCCGTATCTTCGTTAGGCCTTTAAGTAATACTGGCAAAGTAATTTTTCTGCTGCTGTCATATATCATCGTCATTATCATATCACCATTATCACTATCATATTATCGCTATCATCTGAACCCATCTTATTATTTTCTATTCTAAGCATTCCCATTTAATGTCATTTTCGTTTCTATTATTTTGTATCATTATTATTACTATTATTGTCACTGTTGCTCATTACCATTGTTAACAATGACAGGAAGCGATATCTAGACAAGACCCTACACTCAAAAAGGCATAGGGGAGCACACACACACACACACACACACACACACACACACACACACACACACACACACACACACACACACACACACACACACACACACACACACACACACACACATACACACACACACACACACACACACACAAACGAACACACACTCACCTACCCCCCCACACACACATTCAATTAACCAAACGAGCAAAGCAAACTAACCAATCCATTAAACGCCCAAACATATGCACTTCAGGTTGCGACGAGGGCATCTCCCATCTAGTTTTTCTCCCCTTCCCCCTTCCCCTCCCCTCCCCCTCCTGGCCTCTCCCGAAAGCCCCTCTGACCTGGTGTCGCCTTACACCCGATACTGTTTACATTTTCGACAAATCTGCGCCTCTCTGGGTATCGTGGGGGTACGCGGTTCTCACGCCCATCCCCTAATTCGAGGTTCAAATCGCGTGTAGGCGAGGAGGAGGGGCTGGAGGGAGTGGGCGAGGGGGGTAAGGGTAAGCGGAGGAAGGGGGCGAGGGGGGTAAGGATAAGCGGAGGGAGGGAGGGAGAGAGAGAAGGGAGGGAGAGAGAGAAGGGAGGGAGAGAGAGAAGGGAGGGAGAGGGAAAAGGGAGGGAGAAGGGAGGGAGAGGGAGAGAGAGAGAGAGAGAGAGAGAGAGAGAGAGAGAGAGAGAGAGAGAGAGAGAGAGAGAGAGAGAGAGAGAGAGAGAGAGAGAGAGAGAGAGGGGGGGGGGGATAAAGGAAGGAGAATAGAGGGAGGGAGAAACAGACAGACCGAGAAAATATGTTAGAGCACGACCCCCCAGAGCCCCCTATATAGGATGTTGGAGGATGCCTGCCACTGTTCCCGAGAGATCCAAATATCAACGGCTGCCTTGTATCCTTCCCTTGTTTTGGATTCCGACATGGCCGAGGGGAGAGCGAGAGCCAGCGGTCCTCGAACTTTATAAGGGTCGGTCAGGGGGCCTCCGGAAGTGCCCCCTAAGGCCCTGACAT
>NC_091581.1:13011840-13014340 GCF_042767895.1 Penaeus vannamei
TAATAATAATCAAAATAACCTAATACTAATAACAATGTTTAAAAAAAGGACGACAATAGCAAACAACAGCAGCAATGAAGATACAAAAGCCGCCCATAATTAGTCTAAGGCTAGATAGAGCTGGCGTCCTACCCGGCCGCCCGCGCCGTCCCGTTCCCCTTCCCCGGGAGCAGCGGCGTCGCCTTCGGCAGAAACGCCCGTCTCTCCAAAATTTCCAGGAACTCGGAGTCGAACGGACGAGTCCCGGTGGCGCTCGGGCTCCGCGTAATGGTGGAGCACCTTTATGGCAGTCGCGGCTCGCTTGCACTCACACGAGCGGGTCCCTCGATCTCAGGTCAATAGCATCGTACCTTTGTTAACGCTGGAAATGTTTTCCCTCTTTCCCTTTTTTTTTTTTGGTAGGGGGGGGGGGCGAGGCAGGGGTTATGTGTGATATCTCTCCGAGAAGGCTTGGGTTGTGTTTCATATTGTGTGGGGTAATGTGAAGGGTGAGCGATTCGGAGGTGTGCGGGCTTCGGCGAATACGGATGCGTTTGTCTTCTTTCGCTTTGATGGATGAAGGGAAGCGCTTCCTCAAAGCACTTCGGTCTGGGACTGCGTTTCCGTTCAGACACGCGAACGCTCGACTAATCTTCCCTTCTACTTTCCTGTCGCTCTCTCCCTCGTCTCGTCTCGTCTCGTCTCGTCTCGTCTCGTCTCGTCTCGTCTCGTCTCGTCTCGTCTCGTCTCGTCTCGTCTCGTCTCGTCTCGTCTCGTCTCGTCTCGTCTCGTCTCGTCTCGTCTCGTCTCGTCTCGTCTCGTCTCGTCTCGTCTCGTCTCGTCTCGTCTCGTCTCGTCTCGTCTCGTCTCGTCTCGTCTCGTCTCGTCTCGGCTCGTCTCGTCTCGTCTCGTCTCGTCTCGTCTCGTCTCGTCTCGTCTCGTCTCGTCTCGTCTCGTCTCGTGTCGTCTCGTCTCGTCTCGTCTCGTCTCGTCTCGTCTCGTCTCGTCTCGTCTCGTCTCGTCTCGTCTCGTCTCGTCTCGTCTCGTCTCGTCTCGTCTCGTCTCGTCTCGTCTCGTCTCGTCTCGTCTCGTCTCGTCTCGTCTCGTCTCGTCTCGTCTCGTCTCGTCTCGTCTCGTCTCGTCTCGTCTCGTCTCGTCTCGTCTCGTCTCGTCTCGTCTCGTCTCGTCTCGTCTCGTCTCGTCTCGTCTCGTCTCGTCTCGTCTCGTCTCGTCTCGTCTCGTCTCGTCTCGTCTCGTCTCGTCTCGTCTCGTCTCGTCTCGTCTCGTCTCGTCTCGTCTCGTCTCGTCTCGTCTCGTCTCGTCTCGTCTCGTCTCGTCTCGTCTCGTCTCGTCTCGTCTCGTCTCGTCTCGTCTCGTCTCGTCTCGTCTCGTCTCGTCTCGTCTCGTCTCGTCTCGTCTCGTCTCGTCTCGTCTCGTCTCGTCTCGTCTCGTCTCGTCTCGTCTCGTCTCGTCTCGTCTCGTCTCGTCTCGTCTCGTCTCGTCTCGTCTCGTCTCGTCTCGTCTCGTCTCGTCTCGTCTCGTCTCGTCTCGTCTCGTCTCGTCTCGTCTCGTGTCGTCTCGTCTCGTCTCGTCTCGTCTCGTCTCGTCTCGTCTCGTCTCGTCTCGTCTCGTCTCGTCTCGTCTCGTCTCGTCTCGTCTCGTCTCGTCTCGTCTCGTCTCGTCTCGTCTCGTCTCGTCTCGTCTCGTCTCGTCTCGTCTCGTCTCGTCTCGTCTCGTCTCGTCTCGTCTCGTCTCGTCTCGTCTCGTCTCGTCTCGTCTCGTCTCGTCTCGTCTCGTCTCGTCTCGTCTCGTCTCGTCTCGTCTCGTCTCGTCTCGTCTCGTCTCGTCTCGTCTCGTCTCGTCTCGTCTCGTCTCGTCTCGTCTCGTCTCGTCTCGTCTCGTCTCGTCTCGTCTCGTCTCGTCTCGTCTCGTCTCGTCTCGTCTCGTCTCGTCTCGTCTCGTCTCGTCTCGTCTCGTCTCGTCTCGTCTCGTCTCGTCTCGTCTCGTCTCGTCTCGTCTCGTCTCGTCTCGTCTCGTCTCGTCTCGTCTCGTCTCGTCTCGTCTCGTCTCGTCTCGTCTCGTCTCGTCTCGTCTCGTCTCGTCTCGTCTCGTCTCGTCTCGTCTCGTCTCGTCTCGTCTCGTCTCGTCTCGTCTCGTCTCGTCTCGTCTCGTCTCGTCTCGTCTCGTCTCGTCTCGTCTCGTCTCGTCTCGTCTCGTCTCGTCTCGTCTCGCCTCGTCTCGTCTCGTCTCGTCTCGTCTCGTCTCGTCTCGTCTCGTCTCGTCTCGTCTCGTCTCGTCTCGTCTCGTCTCGTCTCGTCTCGTCTCGTCTCGTCTCGTCTCGTCTCGTCTCGTCTCGTCTCGTCTCGTCTCGTCTCGTCTCGTCTCGTCTCGTCTCGTCTCGTCTCGTCTCGTCTCGTCTCGTCTCGTCTCGTCTCGTCTCGTCTCGTCTCGTCTCGTCTCGTCTCGTCTCGTCTCGTCTCGTCTCGTCTCGTCTCGTCTCGTCTCGTCTCGTCTCGTCTCG
>NC_091581.1:13041840-13043376 GCF_042767895.1 Penaeus vannamei
GGCAAATGGCAAGCAGAGCCTCAGGTGAGTGAAGAGTAGAACATATTCTCAGACACATGGAATCTTACACTGTTATGTAACAGTTTGTTCTTCCTTATTTTCTGGATTTTCAGAAACATCTTTTGGTGACTGTGCCATTGTTTTTTTTAGAAAAGTTAAAATATGTTTGGTGATCTTCACCTTAAGAAATCACTTATATTTTCATGGTGCTTTTCAAAACTGAATAAAATGTGCCACTTTTACCTGAACTTTTTTGTAGATCATGTTTTACTGCCAGTCAAAGTTCTATACATAATTCAAAAAGAATGTACAGAGATTCAAAGCAGTAACTCAGGTCTATACAATCACTAACATCTATGGAAATATACTACTGATTTGTTATAAAAAAGAGACAAACATGAATCATAGACTATACAACTATTTAAAACTGAAAAAAATCCCTGAAAGTAATTTGATTTTAAAAATATGCTTAAAATGAAATGCACTCTAAAATATAATATACTGTACTGTACTTAGAATTATTTTAGACTGGATACTGACAATCTTTTGATATCTAAATTTGGGAGAACTTTCACTAATATGGCTTAAAACAGGTATTACTGAGGCTGATCCTGCTAGTAAATATATATGCTTAAAGCACATCTTTATGATTAACAATAAAATGGACAAGAAAATACATTTGTATAATAAGACACAGAAAATAACCAGGTCATGAAAAATCATTTCAGAGGCATAACTTTGATTTGGTACTACTGTCATCATAAGAAACAATCATATATCAAATAATGGATGTTTTATATATCATAGATACCAAGAAAATATTTGAAGCTCTGGTCAATACTAATTTGTAACTAAAACATTACCCTTTCTCTACACTATTTTCAAGGTACTCAAAGAAGGATGAGGTATACTGTATTAAATTTGCTAAGGCATTCCATTAACACAACCTGGCCTCTCACTATATAAAATTAAAATAATTACCTATCTGGTATGGAGTGCCTAATATCAACACAAAGAAAGGACTTTTAATACAGTGTTTAAAACTCACACCTTGACTTTGTACAGATAGAAAAAAGTAATTAAACACACCTCTCCCTTCTAAAGCATATGAAACAAGTCCCTCTACATTCTAAAACACATTAATTTTGTCATATAAAGCTTATTCCACTATTAATTAAATAGCAGGATAAGTTATATCTATCCGTGTCCACAATGTATTAGCATTCATACTGATCATTTGGTTACACCATTTTGTGAAAATCACAGTATGAATATTACTAAGATTTATAAAAATCATATATTTCTTATTTTTTATACCAAAGTAATTTAAATGTTGCATCAATAACTATAAAAACAAAAAAACATATATTTCTTATTTTTTATACCAAAGTAATTTAAATATTGATTCAATAATTATATAAACAATGCTACCAATTTATTCAACTAAAAATAATAATGTACAAACTGATGTGATACTTTATATTTTCATGAGGATTGTTTGTGGAGTTAGAAATATCAATAAAATTACCTATCAAA
>NC_091581.1:13043876-13046376 GCF_042767895.1 Penaeus vannamei
TTTTTCTGTCACCCCGCAATTGTGGCTTCATTGTTGCGCAGAGACGGCTCTTTAGTTCTCCGTGCCATAGCCTGGCCTTGTTCTTAACCTCTCGCTCGCATCGATGCCTGCCTGTCGTCGTGGCTGCGGCAGTTGCGTCATTCATCAAGCTGCCAATATGAATGGGCCAGTGTGTGTACCCCCTTACCCTCCTCCCCCTTGACCCCACCCCCAGCTCCCGCCGCCACTACTACGGCCACCCATCCTTTCGTTTTTACTACTCTCTACCTCTCTCTCCCTCACTTTCTCTCAACTGCATCCTGTTATTATTCTGTTGGGTTCCCACTCCCTATCTGTTGGTTTAAGATTTCACAAATTGATAATATTTTCGTTTTTTTTTCTGTAGGTATGAAGGATTATGATAATTGTTCGAAGTAGTTTGTCGAATCAGATCTGTAGCGGTATTTTTCGCATTTTTTTTTCTCACTGGTGGCCGCATTTTCTTCGCTTTTTCCCCTCACTTCGTCTAGAGTGGCTGGCTGTTAAGAAGAGCTATGTTGAGGGCGCCAGGGATCTCGTCGTCTCTTGTCTCCGATCCCTGGCCGCCGCCAACACACGCCCATTGCTGCCGCTCGGTCGTTGAAATGTAATGGGGAATCTGGGTGCAGATGGCATTGAGCAAGGAAGAGATGGAGGGAGGGGGTGAGAGAGAAGGGAGGAGAGGTAGAGGGAGGGGTAAAGAGAGAAAGGAGAGGTGGGGTGAGGGAGAGAGAGAGAAGGGAGGAGAGATGAGGGAGGGGGAGAAGGGGGAAGATAGGAGAGAGAGAAAAGGGGGTGAGAGAGGGGTAATGGGAGGAGAAAGGACTGAAAGAAGAAATAGAAAAGAAAAGAGAGCAAGAAGGAAGAAGAAGAGGGGAAACACGGGAAAGGAAAAGGCGGAGAGAGGAGAGAGAAGGGAAAGGAGAGGAAGAGAGAGAAGGGGAAAGGAGGGGAGAGAGAGAAAGGAAGGAGAGGGGGAGAGAAGAAGGAGAAAGGAGAAGGAAGAGGGGGAGAGAGAAGGGAAAGGAGAGGGAGAGAGAAGGGAAAGGAGAGGGGGAGAGAGAAGGGAAAGGAGAGGGGAGAGAGAAGGAAAGGAGAGGGAAGAGAAGGAAAGGAGAGGGGAGAGAGAAGGGAAAGGAGGGGGAGAAGGGGAAAGGAGAGGGGAGAGAGAAGGGAAAGGAGAGGGGAGAGAAGGGAAAGGAAGGGAGAGAGAGAAGGGAAAGGAGGGGGAGGAGAAGGAAAGGAGAGGCGAGAGAGAAGAGGGAAGGAGAGGGGAGAGGGAAGGGAAAGGAGGGGAGAGAGAAGGGAAAGAGAGGGGGAGAGAGAAAGGAAAAGAGAGGGAGAGAGAAGGAAAATAGAGGGAGGAAGAGAAGGGGAAAAGGAGGGGGAGAGAGAAGGGAAAAAAGGAGGGGGAGAGAGAAGGGAAAGGAGAGGGGAGAGAGAGAAGGAAAGGAGAGGGAGAGAGAAGGGACAGGAGAGGGGAGAGAGAAGGGACAGGAGAGGGGAGAGAGAAGGGACAGGAGAGGGGAGAGAGAAGGGACAGGAGAGGGGAGAGAGAAGGGACAGGAGAGGGGAGAGAGAAGGGACAGGAGAGGGGAGAGAGAAGGGACAGGAGAGGGAGAGAGAGAAAGGGACAGGAGAGGGGGAGAGAGAAGGGACAGGAGAGGGGGAGAGAGAAGGGACAGGGAAAAGAGGAGAGAGAAGGGAAAAGAGGGGAGAGAAAGGGGAAAGGAGAGGGAGAGAGAGAAGGAGGAAAAGAGAGGGGAGAGAGAAAGGAAAAGAGAGGGAGAGAGAGAAGGAATATAGAGGAGAGAGGAAGAAAGGGGGAAAATAGAGGGGAGAGAGAAGGGAAAGGAGGGAGGGAGAGAAGGGAAAGGAGAGGGGAGAGAAAGGGACAGGAGAGGGGGAGAGAGGAAGGGACAGGAGAGGGGAGAAAGGAAGGGACAGGAGAGAGGGGGAGAGAAGGAAGGGACGGGAGAGGGAGAGAAGGGACAGCAGGGGAGAGGGGGAGAGAGAAGGGACAGGGAGAGGGAGAGAAGGGGACAGGAGAGGGGAGAGAGAAGGGACAGGAGAGAGGAGAGAAGGGAAAGGAGAGGGTAGAGAAGGGAAAGGAAAGGGTAGAGAAGGGAAAGGAAAGGGTAGAGAAGGGAAAGGAGAGGGAAATGAGCGAGAGTAAGAGTGAGAGTAAGAGTGAGAGTAAGAGTGAGAGTAAGAGAGAGAGCAAGAGAGAGAGTAAGAGAGAGAGTAAGAGAGAGAGTAAGAGAGAGAGAGAGAGAGAGAGAGAGAGAGAGAGAGAGAGAGAGAGAGAGAGAGAGATGGTGATTGATTTTATGCCATGAAAGTGTTTATGTCATGATCCTTTCACATTTCGAGAAAGAAGACTTAGCACCACGCATCATTTTATGATGATGAGAGTTTTGGATTGAGTACTGATGCGAATATTTGCACTTTATTTTCATCCTTTCTTTTTCTTCTTTTTCCT
>NC_091581.1:13078876-13081376 GCF_042767895.1 Penaeus vannamei
TGTTATCCATACATTTATATCTGGATCTGGAGGGAGGGAGGGACTAAGTGATTGGGGGGGGTCATTGAAATAAGTGTGTGTGTGTGTGTGTGTGTGTCTGCGCCTGCGTGCGTGTGTGTGCGCGTGCGTGCGTGTGTGCGCGTGTGCGCGTGTGCGTGCGTGCGTGTGCGTGCGTTTGCGTATGTGTGCGTGTGTGTGTGTGGGTACGTACATATAAGTATGTTTGACCGTATGTGGATCCTTTTCATCATGGGTTGCAAAAGGCAACCCGCCGCATCATCCCTTGACACACGCTTCTTCGAAATTGCCAATAATGGCCATTGTAAAAATCGAGGTGGAGGGGAGAGAGGCAGGCCATGGTGATTTCGATGAAGGGCGTGCCATTAGTGTAAATGACAGCCCATCCGTCATCGTCGATTTAACGAGATCCCGGTCGTGGGGTTGTGTTCAGGTTGGATCGTCGCCGAGGCTGGAATTGCGTTTTGTATGGTTGACGGGTATCCGTGCAAGCGCCCGCAATCTGCAAACTGTCGCCGCAACAGTCGACCTCGCGGATCGACGAGTGCGCAATTTGAAGCGTTTCTCATCGGGTCTTATGGAAAGCTTCGAAAGGAAATACGAGTTCATTAACGCTAAAGTATTCAGTCTGAAAGCAAAAAATCACAAGGTGGGTTGACGGCACACGAAAAACGCGGAAACACATACTCTCTCTCTCTCTCTCTCTCTCTCTCTCTCTCTCTCTCTCTCTCTCTCTCTCTCTCATCTCTCCAATCTCCATAGCATCTAATGTACTCTCTCTCTCTCTTTCTCTCTATCGATCTATCTATCTATCTATCTATCTATCTATCTATCTATCTATCTATCTATCTATCTATCTATCTATCTATCTATCTATCTATCTATCTATCTATCTATCTATCTATCTATCTTTCACGCGCGGGACACATACATACATATATAGAAATATGCATAAATATGCAAATGAACACATCTATCTATCTGTGTCTTCGGATGTCCGTCTGCGCGTGCCCACCTATTTCCGTTCCAGGTTTCTGTGCATTTGTTCATATCTCATTTTCGCATACAATTAGCAACATACAACAGTTTCCTGTGCCTTTGTCGTTGCTTCTGTTCCTCTCGTCTCAGCGGGCAAGTAGGGCTGTCTGCGGTCCGGACAGCTTTAATATGTAGTGTCTTGCCCCCACTCTCCTGTCTGTGGGTGGCCTTTGTTTGGCGCTGGTCTGTTGCCGTTTGGGTGTCTGTTGCCGGTGCCGTCGTGGCCTCGCCGTTGCCATTGCTCTGGGCACGTGATTTCCTGGAGTTTGGTTATATGGTTTGTGTAGATTACTATTGCAGTTTGTTTGTTGCAGCTTGACTAGCAGTGCGCGTGTGTGTGTGTCATAATCAATAATAATGTGTATGCTTGTAACCTGCTCTTGTGTGCTATGTGTATGTGTATGTGTATGTGTATGTGTATGTCTGTGTGTGTGTGTGTGTGTGTGTGTGTGTGTGTGTGTGTGTGTGTGTGTGTGTGTGTGTGTGTGTGTGTGTGTGTGTGTGTGTGTGTGTGATTAGGCCTATTCGTAGTCAGCTGATTAGTTTTACGCGCGTCTTTGTCAACCTGCTTCTAATTTTGCAAACGTATCCAGGACCTTTGTTTGTGTTGACATACACTTCCGTCCTTGCGAAGCGAAACCCGGTCACGGCGTGTAAAGTTCATCTTAAAATGCTAACAAGTTAAAGGCGAAAAGAAAACAAAACAAAAAAAGAAAAATGTATAAAGAAAAGAAACCTTTTAAATGCTTCCTTTTGTGTCGCCTGTTCAGCTGTCCCAGCGCATTCCTCATCGATCCACCTCGCTACGCCGTGATCGATGTTACTTACTGAATGGAGGATGTGTGGATGCCGTAATCACACCCGCGTGCGCTCATTTATGGATGAGGAGGAGGGGAAGGAAGGAAGGAAGGTAGGAAGGAAAAGAGGAAGATGTGAAGGAAGAGCGGCAGGAGGGTAGGTAGGTTGGCAGGCTGAGAGGAAGGTGGGTGGATAGCAAGGAAGAGAATGAGGGAGAGGGGGAAGAGAAAGGGGAAGAGATGGGGAAAGGATGGGGAAGGAGGAAGGGGAAGGAGGAAGGGGTAGGGGGGATGGAGGATGGAGGATGGAGGATGGAGGAATGGGAGATGGGGAATGGGGATGGGGATGGGGATGGGGATTAAGGGATGGAAAGGGATGGGGATGGGAAGGAAGGGAAGGGAAGGGAAGGGAAGGGGAAGGGAAAGGAAGGGAAGGGAAGGGCGAAGGGAAGGGAAGGAAGGGAAGGAAGGAAGGGAAGGGAAGGGCAAGGGAAGGAAGGAAGTGCATGGGGATGGGGATGGGGATGGGGGATGAGGGATGGGGATGTAGACGGGGATGGGATGATGGTCAGGATGGGGATGGGGATGGGGATTGGGGATGGGGATGGGGATAGGGTCAAGGACCTAGGGATAGGGACTAGGGATAG
>NC_091581.1:13113876-13123876 GCF_042767895.1 Penaeus vannamei
AACGAAAAAGGGAAAAAGAGAGAGCGAGGAAGAAGGAAAAAGAGAACGAGGAAGAGGGAAAATGAGAGAACGGGGGAGGGAAAAAGAGAACGAGAAAGAGGAAAATGAGAGAAACGAGAGAGGGGGAAAAAGAGAAGGGGAAAGAGGGAAAAAGACAATTAGAAAGAAGGAAACTGAGAGAACGATAAAGAGGGAAAATGAGAGAACGAGAAAGGGGAAAAAGAACAACAAAGGAAAAAAGACCGAGGAAGAGGGAAAAAGAAGGGACGAGGAAGAGAGAGAGAGAGAGAGAGAGAGAAGTAGAAGTAGAAAGAAAGAACGAAAGAAGATATATATACATATATATAAAGAGTGCGAGTGCGAGTGCGAGTGTGAGTGTGAGTGTGAGTGTGAGTGTGAGTGTGAGTGTGAGTGTGAGAGTAAGTGTGAGAGTAAGTGTGAGAGTAAGAGTAAGAGTAAGAGTAAGAGTAAGAGTAAGAGTAAGAGTGAGAGAGAGTGAGAGTGAGAGTGAGAGTGAGAGTGAGAGTGAGAGTGAGAGTGAGAGTGAGAGTGAGAGTGAGAGTGAGAGTGAGAGTGAGAGTGAGAGTGAGAGTGAGAGTGAGAGAGTGAGAGGCGAGGAGCAGAGAGTGAGAATGAGAATGAGAATGGAGAATGAGAGAGAGAGAGAGAGAGAGAGAGAGAGAGAGAGAGAGAGAGAGAGAGAGAGAGAGAGAGAGAGAGAGAGAGAGAGAGGATAGAGAGTAGTAACGAACACCAAGAAACGAAGGGTCCGGCTCCTTGCACCCTACATGCCGCAGCGCCGAGGATACCGCCCGGCTCGTGTGTGGGGCGTGCTTAACCTGGTTATATGACTTATCAGGAGGATATACATCCCATACTAGTGACGAGGAAGGAGGGGGGAAGGGGAGAGGGGAAGGGGAGGGGAGGGGAAGGGAAGGGGAAGGGGAGAGGGGAAGGGAAGGGAGAGGAGGGAGAAGAACGGGCGTGGTGACACGCTGTTCTTTGAAGTCCCAGAGTGTGCGTGTGAGCGTGTGTGGATTCTGTAGGCGTGTGTGAATTCACCTGTACTGACAGCTGTCGTATGAAAGAAACATAAAATGGATTTAAAGTAATGATTGCAAAATTTTCCTTTCAGCCTCGCCTTTCTATACCTTCAGAGAATAAATTTACGTGAAGTCGAATATTCTATCCAATTTTACTGATTACATCAAAAGAGGGACCTGCAGGGACTTCCCCATTAATGCTCGTAATCACTTTTGTTAATTAGTTCGTTATAAAACGAACTTTTTTTTTCTTGGTAGCATTGCGATGTGCTTTATGGACTTTACTGGGTGAAAGGAAAGAAGTCAGGCTCTCTCCCCCTCCCACCCTCTTAGCATCCATCTTCCTCGTCTCCCAGTGCCTCCCTCGCGCACATGAGCTCCGCATGACAGCTCGTGACGTCACCGGGCCTTGCACACCCCACGCCCCGCTGATCCCCCGTGGAAGCCCCCGGATGAAAGCAGCCTCTCCATGGTATTATCAGGAGAGCAGGAGGACAATGAGGCCAAGAAGGGAGGGAGAAAGGAAGGATTGGTGGAGGGAAGGGAGGAAGGAAGAGAGGGAAGGAAGGAAGGAAGGGAAGGCGAGATTCGATCTGGCGGAGTAGAGTATAGGAGAGAGAGAGAGAGAGAGGAGAGAAGAGAGAGAGAGTGAGACGGTGAGAGAGAGTGAGTGAGTAAATGCAACGAAGAAGAGAAACGCAAGAATCAAACGAGGAAGAAAAATGCGCATTTGCGTACAAGAGGACACACGAGGAGGAAAATGCAGTGAGGGTTACGCGGAGAGGAGCAAAGGAGGAGGAGAAGTAGCAAGCAGGAGGTGGTTGGTTATATTACAACTTCACACAATCCTGCTTTCAAAACGCTGGTTGGCCGTCCTCCCTCGGGAGACGCAGGTACTCGAGGAGTGCGGCCATGCTTTGTGTGGCGGAGGCGGAGCGCTGCCGGGGGACGCTTAACGAGGTGTGTTTACATGTGTATATATATATATATATATATATATATATATATATATATATATATATATATATATATATATATATATATTATATTATATATATATATTATATTATATATATATATTATATTATATATATATTATATTATATATATATTATATATATTATATATATTATATATATATGATATATATATATTATATATTATATATTATATATATGTATATTATATATATTATATATATATATACACATTACATATATACATACATACATATATACATACATACATATATAAACATATACACATATACATACATACACATACATACACATATATACATATATACATATATACATATATACACATACACATATACACATATACACATATACATACATACATACATACATACATACATATACATACATATACATACATATACATACATATACATACATATACATATACATACATACATACATACATACATACATACATACATACATATATATATATATATATATGTATGTATGTATATTTATTTATTTATTTATTTATTTATTCACACACACACACACACACACACACACACACACACACACACACACACACACACACACACACACACACACACACACACACACACACACACACACACACACACACACACACACACACACACATAAATGTATATGTATATATATATATATATATATATATATATATATATATATATATATATATATATATATATATATATATATATATCCCTCTCGTATGTCATGAGGAAATATCAATATCGATTAAATGAATATCCACGTCTGTCATTCTGTTTTCCCATGGATAATTATATTGTCGAGCCATGATTTGTCTGCGGTCGACCGCCGTCATATCATGATTGGTTTATCAATGAATTATTCGGCGGCCTTTTCCAGAGCTAATGTTACTACCTCTGCCTAACTGAAGGTGTGTATTTGTGTTAGTAGACGTCGGTGCGTGAGGTTCCTTGTGTACGTCTGCAACTCCGAGGGGACTCTTTGACTGCGGGACCTGCTTCCCTAAGTGCCATTCCTCGACGTTCTGGTGTGTCGTTGGGAATCGTACGTCGTGGAGAGTGGAGCGTCAAGGGGAGTTGTGCGTCGGCGGGAGTTGTGCGTCGCCGGGAGTGGTACGTCGTCGGGAGTGGTGCGTCGCGGGGAGTCGTACATCGTCGGGAGTGGTGCGTCGTCGAGGGATTTCCCTCGAGCGGCGCTGGTTTATGAATTGGGTCGCCTGTGGGAACCGCCTCCGCCGTAAATATCGAGTTTCTGGCCTCATCGTGGCAGGTCACTCTTCGTCCTACCACGCACATCCTTCCTTGACCATCGACGTTGGCTTTGTTTTCTCGTGCCACCCTTCATCGCGTGTCCCCAAACCCTGGGGGAAAATGTGATTAAAACTTTCTTCTGATAGAAAAAGGGAAAAAAGTGCGCCAGACTTTATCGCCTCTATAAAAAATCAGTACGTATTTTTACGATTTTAACGGCCTGTGCAAAAAAATGAATAAGTAAATAAAAAGATAACAGTCACTGCTTAAAAATATAATTCCCTTAAAAAACATATACCAGAACATTATCGCTTTCACCCCTCTCCCCCCCCAAAAAAAAGTAAGAAAAGAGAAAATGAAACTCACTGCTTGAAATTTATTCTCTGAAAAAGGTCTGCGCCAATATCGCCTCGCCCGTCGCCCTCGCCGCCTCCCTCCCCTGACACGTGACGGAACGAAGTTATGCGCCCTCCGCTGACCGGTCCATTTGCGCGATGGGCGGCGTGGGCGGCCGGAGATGACTCTTTCCCTTTTATCTTCCCTTTTATCCGTAATTCTGATACGGAGAGGCAAAGTTAAAGCAGGAAAGAGAATGCAGTTTTGAACGGATGATATTCACATGAAGTGTAAATTTAAATCATCATGTTTCATGAATAAATAAATTCGTAGATGTCTACAGTTTTGAGGCTGGCGATGAAGGGACTGGTTGCGTCCCTTAGAAAAAGCGTACCGTGGGTGTACACTAGCCCGATTGAATTATACCCTTGTTTTCGCGTCTGTAGGTGCGAACGGACTCTTCTCGCAAACCTGGAAAGCGCGATTTTGTGACTTCATTTACTCTGCCGACTCTCAATCATTTCCCTTGACTTATTCCCGGCTGCTGGCCTCGCGCGTAACGTGTGGCGCCATTACTCCCCTGGTTTTTAATTGCGTATATTGATAGACCCTGTCGTTCTTACTGTTTTTTTTTTCATTCCTCTGTTGTTTACAAGGTGGAAGGGTATTTTTCGTGTCTTCTTTTTTCTGTGTTGGTTTCGTAATTATGGAGAAGTGAATTAGGACCTTATTGATGAGCTCTTCTGGTCGACGAAACGCCCGCCCGGTGTCCCGCCTAATCGGGTCTGCAACTAATTGCTTTTTGGCGAATTTTAGTTTGCTGATTCGGACGTCGGGCTGGTATGGGGGTGGGCGGTCAGGTCTCCGTTTAGGGAGGGAGGGAGGGATGAAGGAATGAAGGAATGGGGGGGGAGGGAGGGAGGGAGGGAGGGAGGGAGGGAGGGAGGGAGGGAGGGAGGAAGGGAGGGAGGGAGGAAGGGAGGGAGGGAGGAAGGGAGGAAGGAAGAAAGGAAGAAAGGAAGAAAGGAAGGAAGAAAGGAAGGAAGGAAGGGAGGAATGAATGAATGAATGAATGAAGGAAGGAAGGAAGGAAGGAAGAAAGGAAGGAAGGAAGGAAGGAAGGAAGGAAGAAAGAAAGAAAGGAAGGAAAGAAGGAAGGAAGGAAGGAAAGAAGAAAGAAAGGAAGTAAGGAAGAAAGGAAGGAAGGAAGGAAGAAAGGAAGGAAGGAAGAAAGGAAGGAAGGAAGAAAGGAAGGAAGGAAGAAAGGAAGGAAGGAAGAAGGAAGGAAAGAAGAAAGGAAGGAAGGAAGGAAGAAAGGAAGGAAGGAAGAAAGGAAAGAAGGAAGGGAGGAAGGAAGGAAGGAAGAAAGGAAGGAAGGAAGGAAGAATGGAAGGAAGAAAGAAAGGAAGGAAGAAAGAAAGGAAGGAAGAAAGGAAGGAAGAAAGGAAGGAAGAAAGAAAGGAAGGAAGGAAGAAAGAAAGGAAGGAAGAAAGAAAGGAAGGAAGAAAGGAAGGAAGGAAGAAAGGAAGGAAGGAAGAAAAGGAAGGAGGGAAGAATTGAAGGAAGGAAGGAGGGAAGAATGGAAGGAAGGAAGGAAGGAAGGAAAGAAGGAGAGAAGGAAAGAAGAAAAGGAAGAAAGGAAGGAAGGAAGAAAGGAAGGAAGGAAGAAAGGAAGGAAGGAAGAAAGGAAGGAAGGAAGAAAGGAAGGAAGGAAGAAAGGAAGGAAGGAAGAAAGGAAAGAAAGGAAGGGAAAAGGAAGGAAAGGAAGAAAGGAAGGAAGGAAGAAAGGAAGGAAGAAAGAAAGGAAGGAAGAAAGAAAGGAAGGAAGGAAGGAAGAAAGGAAGGAAGGAAGGAAGGAAGGAAGAAAGGAAGGAAGGAAGGAAGGAAGGAAGAAAGGAAGAAAGGAAGGAAGGAAGGAAGGAATGAAGGCAGAGAGAGAGAGAGAGAGAGAGAGAGAGAGAGAGAGAGAGAGAGAGAGAGAGAGAGAGAGAGAGAGAGAGAGAGAGAGATAGTGACAGATAGTGACAGATAGTGACAGATAGTGGCAGAGTAACAGAGTAACAGAGTAACAGAGTAACAGAGTAACAGAGTAACAGAGTAACAGAGTAACAGGGTAACAGGGTAACAGGGTAACAGGGTAACAGGGTAACAGAGAGAGAGAGAGAGAGAGAGAGAGAGAGAGAGAGAGAGAGAGAGAGAGAGAAAGAGAAAGAGAAAGAGAAAGAGAAAGAGAAAGAGAAAGAGAGAGAGAGAGAGAGAGAGAGAGAGAGAGAGAGAGAGAGAGAGAGAGAGAGAGAGAGAGAGAGAGAGAGAGAAAGCAGACAGACAGACAGACAGAGCGAATATTTTTATGTTGCAATAATGGGGCAAAGGTTTGGCCAAGCATTTGAGAAACGGGCGGGGGGCGTGGGCGTGAGGTCGGATGGCGAGGCGGACCCAAGGATGGAGCTGAAGTTATGGCAGGAACGTGGGTCATTTGAGCGGAATGAGGAATCTTTTCCCTTCTTTTTTTGTCGGACTGGGAGGAGAGAAATCGGTGAGAATTGGTGAAAGCAGGATAAAAGGTATTTGGGAAGGAGAGAGAGAGAGTGTGTGTTAGTGTGAGCGTGAGAGTGAGAGACAGACAGACAGACATATAGAAAGACAGACAGACTGACAGAAAGATAGAGAATGACAGAGAAAAGAGAGAGTGTGCGTGTTTGTGTGCTTCCGGGTGAGTGAAGGGGAGGGTGGCATGTAGAACTCCCTTCTGAGGAAGAATGGAAAAATGTCGGCCATATATTGGAAGCGGGCAGCATAGAGTACAGACGAGTAAATGGAAAGGGAGGCGAGAGTATAGTAATTTCCATTTTATTTCAACGGTAACGGACTCCGCATACCCCTGATACTGCATTAGTAAACCACAACATGTCCAACATATACATCAACATGAGCTTCAACATGACCCTCTCTTTGATTATGTGTATCATCAGGCGTGTGTTGGCTGAGCTGCTGGAAAGTTGACAAAACTGTATATAGCCAGAGCAGCGCGGGCATCACGTTGCTATCACAGGTGTGTGCTGACATTGTAAACACAGGGGCTTGAGAGCGTTTGGTTGCTGGCGCGATGATTGAACCCTGCCTCTTCTTTTTTATTTATCTGTCTGTTTATCCATGTATCTATCCATTTATCTAGCTAACTGCCTATCTCTGTCCATGGCTCCTCACTCTGTCTTCACTCTCAATCTTCCCTCTTCTCTCTCCCCACTCGCCCCACTCGCTTTTTCTTTCTTAAATTGCCTCCGCGTTATCTTTGTAGATAATGGCGTTTATCTATGTCAATGGGACACGCCTATGGGACTGAGTGTCTCATCGCCATGCATTGGCTCCCCGGGGGAATTTGAACCTTATTGCTCGCCGTTCTCCTGTTTACGTTAACCGGCCCTGAAATGTATCAGCGATCTCTCCCTCTCTCTCTTTCTCTCTCGCTCGCTCTCTCCCTCCCTTTCCATCTCCCTGTCCCTTCCCCTCTCCTCCCTCTCTTTCTCCCTCTTCCTTTCCGTTGTGCAACCAGAGGGCATTGCTTCCCCCTTCATGACGTCTTTAACCTTTTTTGATGTCTCTCTTTGCGGCGACTTTAGCGGGGTTTCGCCTCTCCACTTCACCCTCACCGAGGGGGCTCTTACACACGTCCCCTCCTTGACACTCGCGCTCGTTAGTCATTCATTTTCGCACGCTCTTGCCACGGAAAGAACGGCCAGAATTATGGCGTAGGAGCCTAGTTATCTTAGGCTTCTTCTTATCTGTCGTTTCCTTTTTTCTCTGATTCGCTTTTTTCACGGTCTGTGTCCTTCCCGGTTCTACTTTTCTCGTCTTTCCTTCCATGCTTCCTTCCTTCCCGGTACTCCTTTTCTCCTTGCTTCCTTCGTTCCTTCCCATTCGTCACTACCCTCCCTTCCTCCCCCTTCTTTATGTCTCTCCTTCCCCGTTCACCTTCTTTCCTCTTCCTCTCTGTTCCCCCTCCCTTCCCTCCTCCCACCTTACTTTGCCCTATTTCCCTTGGCATTTCCTCCTCTATCCTCGTTCCACAAATTCTGTCTTGTGCTTTCCCTTCCACCCGTACATAGACGCAGAACTCGGGTGGGGCTTCCCTTTCATTCGTGGGAGAGGTTTGTTGACGTGGCAGAAATGATTCGAAGTGGAGGGAAAGAGAGAGGGAGGGAGGGAGGAAGGGAAGGATGGAGGGAAAGGAAGAAGGGAAGAGGGAGTGAGGGAATTATGGAGGGAGAGAGGGATTGAGGGATGGATAGGAAGAAAAGAGGCCGGAGATACGTTCTCTCTGTTTGGAAGATTCAATAACATTATCTGCAATAGAGGCTGTGAGAAACGGGGGACCGGCGTGCTTTTGTATGGTGTGACTCATCCGCCATGGTTGCAGTTCTTCATCATCTGTTTACTAAAGGCCACCTGTATGATCTACTTGTCCCACCTGTGTGGCTTATTTATTCCCCACCTGTTTGATTCACCTGTCGTCTTCACTTGTATGACGAGAACACTTTCACCCCTTCACTCACTCACTCTTTCACCCCTTCACTCACTCACTCTTTCACTTTCACTTTCACTTTCTCTCTCTCTCTCTCTCTCTCTCTCTCTCTCTCTCTCTCTCTCTCTCTCTCTCTCTCTCTCTCTCTCTCTCTCTCTCTCTCTCTCTCTCTTTCTCTCTCTCTCTCTATCAATATATCTTTATTTCTCCGCTCACACCAGTGTAGCATATTTTTTCCCATTCCACACCTTTGCGAATTGTGATTCACTTAAATGTTTCGTTCCGTGGAACTTAATGTGACAAATTTTATCTTGAATTTCTCGTCTCAACTTTTTCGTCTACTTCCTGCCTCTCAATTTGTTCATATTACCCTCCTTGAGTGACTTGCCTGTTTTGTGATGAGTAATTAACTTTTCCTTACTTGTATGGTCTGACCTCCTCGTTCCCTCCCTCCCTTCCCTCCTTCAGCTGTGATATATCCTGAGGTTAGCTGCACAGCTCGGCTGGGCCTTAGTTAGGTGCCTCCAAGTAAGCCCAGAGTGACTCAGGAATGTGAGTCAGCAGGTCACCAGGTGCTGATCTCCCCTGCTGCTGAGGTAGCATGGACGAGGATGAGAGCGCGGATTGCTGGTACTGCTGATGAATGCCTTCTGACGTTGACTGAGGTAATGATGATGCCTTCGGTGGGAAAAAATATTATTGATATTGTCACCATTGCTATCGCAGTGATTTTTACGTACGAGTTCGTTAGAAAATGAAGGCAATTGATGTCGATCAATATCTAGTTTATTGTTGTTTTTGTTATGTTGCGTGTGCCGCGTCTGTTTACACAAGCGCGTGCAATTGTGAATATGTTCAAAATGTATAAGTTGATGTACCCAGTACTGCAGGGACATTTGCTTTTTATTAGCTGGTGCAGTTGCGGGGCTTCTGGATTTAAGCGGGCTGCTGTGTTTGACCGCCTCATGCACCTGTTTGCGTTGAACTTGTTTCTCAGGATAGCTCTCCCGCCCGGCACTCCTCTTGTGGCTTAGCTGCTCCGCCCACTTTTCCTCTTGCTGTGGACGCCTTAATATCTCAGGCAGTTGTTATGTCCCTTTAAAGCGCGTGCAGTTCGCGATTACGGAGGGGAAGGAGACGCGCGCCCGTCTTCGACTCATCGTGAATATTGGAACGATAGATCTGGTGGCGGAGGCAGGGTGGGGTTGGGGGTGGGGTGCTCAAAGCCCGGGTCTCTTGGGGTCTCTCGTTTTTGGGCTTGAATTTAGGTGCTTGATCGTTTACTTTAAGTGTTGTGCGCGCGCGCTCATGCACACACAAACACACACACACGTGTGTCTATGCGAATGCCCACCTTATTCGAATGTCACGTATCGCTAAAACTGGTAAGGTCGCAAGGGAAAATGTGACATCCCCGATCGCTGGCATTGCCCACAATCGCGCAGAATTAGGACTCTTAACGAGGTGAAATGAAGAGCCGGAGAGTGGATCATTCCGATAATGGAAGGGCAATTTGGAAAATCGAGGCTCCAGGAGATGGCGAGGAGGAATGGAGGGGGGGGGGCGAGTTAACAGCGTGCGGCGTGGCTTGGGCGTCGCGAGCGGAGGACATCGATGGTCAGTTAACGTGCGATACCCCGGAGCGTGGGCGTGCATGGGGCTTTGGCGGAAGAACGGCCATTTTGGTATCGATTCAGCTGCGGCCTCATACCTCTGCCCGTTATTACAGGCAAACCCATGCAGATAACAGTAATTTGAAGACTTTGTGACAGCGTTAAAAAAGAAGGTTCCGCGTGGCTCCAGCGCGGAATTGGTGCGGCGGGAATGGTGAGA
>NC_091581.1:13141376-13146376 GCF_042767895.1 Penaeus vannamei
ACATGAGCGATTTTGTTTAATTTTATTATTATTATTATTATTATTATTATTGTTGTTGTTGTTGTTGTTGTTGTTGTTATTATTATTATTATTATTATTATTGTTATTATTATTATTATTATTATTATTATTATTATTGTTATTATTATTATTATTATTATTATTATTGTTATTATTATTATTATTATTATTATTATTATTATTATTATTATTATTATTATATTATTATTATTATTATTATTATTATTATTATTATTATTATTATTATTATTATTATTATTATTTACACATACATTTATATTCACATTTCTTCTTTTTTTTTTTGGGGGGGGGGGCAGATGTCTTCCTCCTTGCCTTGAACCGCCTTGTGGGGGAATTCTGAAAAGGCCGCCAACGCGACCGAGGAATCAGTGATAGCAATTTATAAGGACATAGGATGAATTTGTATGTGCATTTCTCCCACTTCGCTGTTTCTTCGTCTACCTTGACGTTTAACTATGTAGTGAATTTCTGTTCACTGTATTTCACCTCAGTTTCTTTGTCCTCCTTTGCCTACTCAGCATTTCTATCTTCTTTTTGCTCCTTCCTCATCCCCGACACCCCTTGCCCGGTATAAGGCGAGCGAGTCTGCGTCGGTCTCCTTCCCGGTGTTCTCATGACTTTTTCTGTCGGCCGAGTGCTGGTCAGGGCAAGGTTAAAGGCGTTAAAGGAGATGCTCGCAGGGCGCGTGCTGGTCCCCCAGGGCGTCCTCTTTTCCCTGTTGGAACTGGAGGCTGGAGGAGGAGGAAAGGAAAGGAAAGGAAGAGGAAAGAGAAGACAATGGAAAAGGGAGGACGAGGAAGAAGAGCGGTTCGTTTCGTCCCCGTTGTGCATTCTTCCTCATTCCTGCTTTCTCTCCTGATGGTCGAGGCGGAGCGTCCTGTTGGCACTATCTAATTATGAAACTTTTGTTTCTCGCTGTTGTTAGTTCCTGGTAACGCAAGCCTGGCCGCCGCCGCATTATGGCACTTGCTCCTGCGGCCACAAAGGCGCTGACGACGTCGAAATTAATATATTGGTCGTGGGCGGTGCCGTTCCCTTGCCGCGTACTGGGCAGGCGAGGGCGGCTGCGACGAGAACCTCCCTGCTGCTGGACGAGGGCGGTGTGAGTTGGCTCTAGGAGAGGCCATCAAACACACGGCGCGAGGGACTTTACCACTAGCAGTTTGTGATTAATGGTGTCGTATCTTTGCCTCGGGAGGATGGGGAATGCCTGAGGCAGGGAGGAGAGAGGGGGCGCGGTATTGATTCGATCGGAGGCGCGGGAGTGATGGAACGAGAGCAGAGATTATAGGGTTAAATTAGGTTAAAAGGAACTGTCGGCCGTTCTGAAAGGAATTAGTTTCGCATATTTTGCGAAGGAGACCAGCTGGTTTAACTTAGAGCGTGACATGACAAAAAAAGTGGGGGTGACAAGAGACACAAAGAGTATGCGACGCGGAACGCAGCGGTTCTCGGGGTAACGTAATCTCAGGTATCTTGAGAAACGTCACCAAACCGGAACCCGGAGAAAACGGAAACGAAGTCACCATTCTGCTGCAGTCGTCGTCGTCGTCGCCGTCGCTCCCCCCCCCCCCCCATTCCCGCATTCCGGGACGGTGTTTCGGAGCCCGGGATTTAGAGGGGAGATGCTCCAGCAGCCTCCAAGGCTTCCTCGATAGGAAAGGAGAGATGCTGGTCGAACGCCGTAGTACGTGTTATGCGTATGTTCGTTTATTTGGGCATGTTTTGTCCAGGTGCGCGATATGTGTGTATGTATGTGAATATATGTGAGAGACAGAAAGAGTAAGAGAGAGAGGGAGAGCAGGGGTATGCTTGGGAGAGAGAGAGAGAGAGAGAGAGAGAGAGAGAGAGAGAGAGAGAGAGAGAGAGAGAGAGAGAGAGAGAGAGAGAGAAAGAGAGAGAGAGAGAGAGAGAGAGAGAGAGAGAGAGAGAGAGAGAGAGAGAGAGAGAGAGAGAGAGAGAGAGAGAGAGAGAGAGAGAGAGAGAGAGAGAGAGAGAGAGAGAGAGGGAGGGAGAGGGAGAGGGAGGGAGATAGATAGATAGATAGTGAGAGTGTGTGTGTGATAGAGAGAGTGAGAGTGAGAGAGAGAGAGGTGTGCTTGGGAGTCTTTTTAAGATATGAAAAGTGGCGTAATACTCCTTCGCCCATCCTTGCACCTGTACCGTCCTCTCAACAAATTGTCTCGTCTTCTTTAATCACTACGTATATTTAATGTTCATGAAAGCGTGCATTTAGAAGCTATTCCAGAATTTGCTTGAAAATGACAGTTGAAAAAACTCCCCTTTCTCTCTCTCTCTCTCCTCTCCTTCTCTCCCTCTCCCCCTCACCTGTTGGGCGTGCAAAATCTTCCCCAAAGAGGAGCCTCCGCGAAGAGCTTTTGTAAGCACCTTTCCCATCACCTCAAAGACGCTTAACTTATTACTTTTTATCTCCCCCTCTGCGATCGGGAAGCTCCGAAGACGAGGGGCTTCGTGGTAAGCCTTGTGTTTGTTCTGTGTTTTTTTTTTCCGAAATATGAATTATTGCCGACGTTTTCTTGAAATGATATTTCGTGATTTTCCATCTATTTATGACTTATTTATGCAATACTCGGCACGTAACTTGCTGTGTCCGAGCGGCGGCGGCGGCGTTGGCGGTGGCGACCGTAAAGAGTAAGGCTTTGTTGGGCGAGTTCGAATCGGCCAGGGAATGGAGGAGGACGTCGGGGAGGCAAGGGGGACATTGGGGAGAGAGAGAAGACGTCGGGAAAAGAAGGAGGAAGCCGGGAGGGTAAGGAGGACGTGGGGGGGGGGGGGGGGCAAGGAGGAAGTCGAGAGGGAGAGTAGGACGTCGAGAAGGAAAGGGGGAAGTCGCGAGTGAGAGGAAGATGTCGAAGAGGAAAGGAGTAATACGGGAAGAGGAGGAGGTCATGGGGGGCGGGGAGGGAGACGTCCTCGGTGAGGCACGGACGATCTCTTGAAAGGTAGAAGACGTCAGAAAGGGAACGAGGACGTGGATGAGACAGGAAGAGATGTTGGATACCGGGTAGGCAAGAAAGAAGTCGGGATAAGGAGGAAGAGAAGCCGGAGGACGTTGGAGAGGCAAGTAGGAACTCGGGAAGGAACATTGGCGAAGAAGGAGAACATCAAGAAATGAAGGCAGATGTGGGCGGGGAAAACCGGATCTCGGGAAGGGGGCGTTGGGGGTGGGGTAGGGTGGGAAAGAGGATTTCGGCAAGGAGAGGAGGTCATAGGATAGGCAGGGAGGAAGGGATGAGAGGAGGAATTCAGAAAGGGTTGACATCAGTCTCTTTAAGACGCCAAGACATTGTAACGAAATAAAAGACCTGATGACTTTGGTTGTTGTTGTGTGTTTTCTCTTCCTATTTTTCTTTTTTGCATTCCTTGAAATTGATAATCCTCATCTCATTTCAAAAAAAACTTTTTCCTTTTAAGATATTTTAGAATAAAACGTTCGCATTTTAAGTTATCGTTAGAAGAAGATACGGCATTCATTTGCTCATTCCTCTTCATCCAAATATTAGATTTAGGTAAATACCCTCTGGGAAGAATTCAACGCGATATGCTTGAGAAAGAATGTGGCCGTATGGCCATGAGAGAGAAAGAAAGAAAGAAGGAAAGGAGGAAGGATGGAATGAAGGAGAGAGGGAAGGAAGGAAAGAAGGAAGGGAGGGAGGGAGGGAAGGAAGGAAGGAAGGAAGAGAGGAAGAAAGAAGGAAGAAGGAAGGGAAGGAAGGAAAGAAAGAAAAAAGGTGAGAGGGAGCGGAAAAGAATAGGAAATAGGAAAGGATAGGGGAAATAGATTAAAGCGGAACAAAGGAACAGACACAGACAGAGACTTCCTCTTGGAATGCGTTTGTGTAACTTGACGTGCTCATAGACGTAATGTAAATGCAAATGCAAGAAAAATAAATTGTTTGCGGCCCAGGTGCAGGAACTCACGTTAGAGTGGCAACGCACAGGCAGTGTTGCATAGGGTGCATGCAGCCCCGTGGTGAAACAGCTTTAGTCTGGCGAGCCACGACTGGGCCTCGCCGAGCCATGCGGCGCTCGTGTCGCCGCACGGCCATTATCATCTACCATCCTTCCTCCCTCTCCCCCCCTCTCTCTCTTCTTTTGTTTTTTCTCTTCATCCCTGTCTCTTTTCTATTTTCATCATTCGCTCCAATTCCTTTTACCACCACCCTCCCTCCTCTCCCTCTTTCTCATTCTTGTTCTTTGTTCTTTTCCCTTTCTTCTTCCCCCTTCCTTTCCCTTTCCTCCTTCCACTCTCCATCCACCCCATCGCCCCATCGTCTGTGCCCTTTTCTTACTCCTTTTCATGTCTCCTTCGTCCCTGTCTTTCTGTTCATGCTGTTCCCTTTCGTTATTCTAAGTTCCCCCGAACGGAAGGAAATGACGGGGGAGGATCTGCAGAGGAGGAGATTTAGGATCAAGTGAAGTTTGGGACTTGGCCAAAGGGAGCAGAAAATTCCCCTGCATGACATTATATGATCAAACTTCCGTCGCGAATTTCGGGACAGTGTCCTCTTGCATGTTTTAGAAGTCGTTGTCGTGTTTTTTGTTTAATTTCATCTCCAAAGTTCGTGCTTCGTCATTATGTTTCCATCGCCGTATTTATGTGATGTCTTGTAATATATACTCACGTTAGTCAGAAAAGGCTCACAGGTGGAACAGAAAACCGTGGTAAGGAAGTCGATTGTTTATATTCTTTCTTCCGTAACATCCAATATTTCCGATTGGTAAAGTTCACATATTTATCCTAAGCACCGAAAGATAACGTAAATAAAGAAGTTGTATGAAAAAGAAAAGAAGTTCAAGTAAACGATAGAAAACCACGTGGGACTTGTGTTTGCCTCCAAAAGACAATGCGTGTTCTTAACTAATTGCTGTTTACCAACTCTCCCCCTCCTGCTTGTTCCAGGTGGAGCTGCTTCTCATAATTTATTCATTTATTC
>NC_091581.1:13156376-13163876 GCF_042767895.1 Penaeus vannamei
CGCGTCGAATGCGGTGGTAGGATATTTCGTATTTATTTCGAGGAGATTCACAGTGTTTTATTTCTTTTGTAAGAGGTATATATTTTCGTGTGTGTGTGTGTGTGTGTGTGTGTGTGTGTGTGTGTGTGTGTGTGTGTGTGTGTGTGTGTGTGTGTGTGTGTGTGTGTGTGTGTGTGTGTGTGTGTGTGCGTGTCTGCGTGCCTGCCTGTCTGTGTCTTTATTAATATTTGCGTGTGCGCTTGCATGTGGCGCGCTTATTAATGAGCTTTTCTGAATGAAAGTGAGAGTAAGCTCTGCCCGGGATGACAGGACGAACATTATACACGGCCGTTGCATAATCCCATACAAGGCGGTTGACATTTCCGCGGTCTTTGCCAGCACGCCGAGCCTTCCGCCAACATCAGGCATTCTTGCCGTGTGACATGACAGGAGGAAGGGAGCCATAACTCAGATACAGGGAAGGATGGAGAGGTCTGACGTGCGACAAGGCTCCGTCTTCGGTTTCCGTAACGTCTTCCTTGTCATCTCCATGTTAAAAACATGATGTTCAGCGCAGTTTGCGAGAAAGACAGCGATGAGTAGGGACGGGGACAAGGGGAAGGAAGTATTTCATGCAAGCCGCAGAGCATTGCTTGGCGGAACTTGAGGTCAGTCACGAGCTTCGGAAAGCAATGTTTATGCATATATGAAAGCAGTGCAGTGTATAGCGCATGTGTTCCCGAAAGCACCTGCTGGCGTCGAAACCTGAGACGGCGAGTCGTCAGATTCTCTATTTCTTTCTAACAAGGAAAGACCCCGTGGAAAAAAATGATAAATCTCACGAAGGATTAGAGTTCAACAGATAATGAACTTTTGCGGTTTCTGTGTGTGTGACCCATAAAAGTGTCCGACGGCCAGGCGGGGAGAGGCGTGTTCACAAGCAAGGCGCTGGTGTTTCGTGGTTGTGGTGTCGTGCGCGTCTTTGTAGGTTGTGAAATTCTTGTGAAGAAAATGTATAAATTCCATTTATAGTTCAAGGTTTGTATACGAGGGAATAAAAGTCAGTCAGTCAGTTAGTCAGTCAGTCAGTCAGTCAGTCAGTCAGTCAGTCTGTCTGTCTGTCAGTCAGTCAGTCTGTCAGTCAGTCAGTCAGTCAGTCAGTCAGTCAGTCAGTCAGTCAGTCAGTCAGTCAGTCAGTCAGTCAGTCAGTCAGTCAGTCAGTCAGTCAGTCAGTCAGTCAGTCAGTCTCTCTCTCTCTCTCTCTCTCTCTCTCTCTCTCTCTCTCTCTCTCTCTCTCTCTCTCTCAAAGACGCGCACGACACCACTGTCGTGCGCGTCTTTGTAGGTTGTGAAATTCTTGTGAAGAAAATGTATAAATTCCATTTATAGTTCAAGGTTTGTATACGAGGGAATAAAAGTCAGTCAGTCAGTCAGTCAGTCAGTCAGTCAGTCTCTCTCTCTCTCTCTCTCCCTCTCTCTCTCTCTCTCTCTCTCTCTCTCTCTCTCTCTCTCTCTCTATATATATATATATATATATATATATATATATATATATATATATATATATATATACATATACATTTATTTATTTATTTATTGAGTTCTGCTTTGGAGATTGCACTAATCAGCAAATATTATTTGTGCCAATGAAGCTAAAGCATAATGCAGTTACGGAATAATATTTGCAAAAGAAAGTATAAAGGAAATTTATCCAAAGAAAAAATTCCGTCTGATTACTGACGTTAATCAACGTTTGGCTGGAGTCTGAACTGATTTTAGTTTTGTAAATAAGGTATAACGGATCTTTCGAGTTGTAAAGTTAGAATTGTCCCTGTTCTTTCCTTGCCAATGACTGATGCGGTGACGTCGCATTTCAAGAAAATTATTACTTTGAGCGTTTTTTCCACGTTTCCCGGTTGGATTGTGAAGAACCATAGCATCATGGTTCAGTATTGGTTTAGAACATGTGTCTGTACGATGAAGTTGCATCGGCATTATTTATTCTCTGAAATGGAAACATGTGGGCCAACGAAGGAGATCCAAAAATTCATCAAAGGTGGCATACACATGTTTTTCCCACGTGGATATGTGTGTGGATGCCTGTTCGGGTATCGTTTCCCCCGTGGCATGCGATCAGAAATCAACAGGAGACTTTGTTCGACGTCTCTGCAGATGCAAATTCACTTCGTGCAGACCTGCCATTGGTCACATTTTATGCCATAGCAATAGCGGCGATTCTGTCAGTCACTCGAGTCACCTGAAGGAATTCCTGAGGATTGATTGCAAGTCTTGCCCAGGAGAGCTGTTAAGTGCAGAGCCGTGGGGGGGGGGGGGAGTGTGCGAGCTTTTATGTGCGTGCGTGCATGATCGTTAATAATGCCTGTATTCATGTTTATTTTTGCTTTTACTTCTATCGTCATGTGAACGTGTTAATGCAAGTACGTTCACTCGCTACCATGTGTTGCATGTGTGTAGCAAGCTATGAATGTGCTGGCTTGCACGTCGGCGCGATTACTCAGGTAAACACACCTGCAGACACTTCGACGCCGAGCAACACGCGCAAAAAGCGCACTTATGTGTGGTGTGCGTGGCCTTGCATTGCCCGAGAACCGTCAGACGATTTTTGTTGTCTTTTCAGTACCCTTTTCTCTACTCAGCTTCCTGTCACTCAGAGCCCCGCTTTGCGTCTCCTCCCTCCCACTCGCCGCCGCTTTGCGTCCTCCCCCCTGTCCCACCCGCCCACACACACACACCCACACCAGCGTGTTCGTCGCCCTCGCCGTTCCTAAGACCGCTCTCTTACGCTCTCTTACGCCCGCACCCCCCTTACGTTCGGCCGCGCGACGCCGCTATATCGAGCGGGATTTCAGTTCGGTGCTGAAGCGCTACGTCAGGCAAGCAGCTTTAAACGCGAAGCTGAGCTAGCGATCATCGAGGGCGCCCTGAGAGTCTGTGCGGGGCGCTGTACGCCTGCTCGCCCTTCCGCCGGCCCTTCCGCCCAAAGCCCCGTCTGACCGCTGGCTCGGGTGTCTGTCTGTCGGCCTCTTTGTTTCTGTCGGTTTCCATGCACGTATGTGCCCTGGTGTATATGTTTGGATCTATCTAGCTCGTGTTTGTGTAGCAAATGCATGAATGAGAATGAATATCTTTGCTGTGCAAGATATGCATTCGACCGCTTTCGAATGTAGCTTCGTCGGAAATATATGTATTTTTGACGAAGATATAATGAAACCGGTTAAAATGTATGTCCTACAGTATGAAGATATCCACTCTTCCCCATGCCTTTTATACGTTCATTCATGTGGATGTATATTTGTCTAGTTGCTTCTAGTATACACGTGCGTGTGCGTGCGTGCGTGCGTGCGTGTGTGTGTGTGTGTGTGTGTGTGTGTGTGTGTGTGTGTGTGTGTGTGTGTGTGTGTGTGTGTGTGTGTGTGTGTGTGTGTGTGTGTGTGCGTGCGTGTGTGTGTATGTGTGTGTGTGTGTGTGTGCGTGCGTCTGCGGGCGCGCGCGTGCGTGTATGTGTGTGCGTGTGCGTATGTGTGTGTGTGTGTGTGTGTGTGTGTGTGTGTGTGTGTGTGTGTGTGTGTGTGTGTGTGTGTGTGTGTGTGTGTCTGCATGTATGATTATGTCTGTATGTTTGTGCGTGCGCGTGCGCGCAGACTTGGAAAGAACCAGAGACGTCACAACACAGATTGAATTTCAATACCACTTTTTTCGTTCTTTCTCCTCTTTCGTCTTACTTGTCGTAACAGGATCTTTTTTGTGCATGTCTGTTTGTTTATCATTTTTCTCTCTCGCGCCAAGATAAGTGGGTTAAGGAAACGAAGGGCGCAAGGAATTCAAGCGTATTTCAATGTTACGGCGTGCGGAGAGCGGTGGTAATAATGGCGAAGAGGATAATGAAGGTGATGATTATGGTGATGGTAAATGAGAGACAAATGGCTATGAAAGAGAGATTGATGAATCGTGATGAATAGAATGTTGGGAATTTTTCTCTTGTTTACCCTTTCGAAACATGTTTGGCTAAGAGGCAAGTAGCTTTGTTGGAATAATGTTTTGGCATCGATCAGATAACCTGTAATTAAAATACATGATTTAATTGGATGATTGGCGGTTGACGGGGGTTCGTAAATCCTGGAGAGGCGAAGATAGGTTGAGATTGCGTGAGAAATTGTGGCTTGTGAGAGCCATGGGTGATTTTTTTCGTTAATGTTTTTCGTTAAGTCTGCCACAAACGGTTGATGGTGATCATCATGAATTGTAGTATTACAGTGTGGCTTTTTACATAGTTGTTGTACTCTTTATATTCTGGTTTTATTCGGATGTCTCTGAGGATGGTCGCTGCGATTGTAGTGAAATCCTACCCGCCCTGATTTGGGAGTTGAGTTGAGTTAGCAGGTATTAACGTTGTTGTAAGAATAATCGAGTAGGTGTCCGTCGTTTACATTTCCGTCTGAGCCGAATAACCTTATCGTTTGTTTTATTGCAAAAGTCCCAAAGTACGCCATGACGACCAGCGACGCTTTATGACACGGAGCCTCTCCTGGACGGTCGTGGTAAAGGCTGCCACAATGGATTTATTTCGCGTTTCCTTTTGGCAAGGCGTTAGCATACTTGATGGCTGTAACTTCGTGTAAATAGGGCGTCAACTGTCAGTTGCGCTTAGAAGTGGTCAGGTTGCGCAAGGGGTTTTGGGTAAATAGGGAAGATCGCTCGTGGGCAAGGGAGAGAGAAAGAGAGGGAGAGAAAGGTAGAGAGAGGGAAAGGGGGAGATAGAGAGAGGAAGGAAGGAAGGAAGGAAAGAAAGAAAGAAAGAAAGAAAGAAAGAAAGAAAGAAAGAAAGAAAGAAAGAAAGAAAGAAAGAAAGAAAGAAAGAAAGAAAGAAAGAAAGAAAGAAAGAAAGAAAGAAAGAAAGAAAGGAAGGAGGGAGAGGGAGGGTAGCGTCCCACGCACCTCGCGAAACGATGTGTGAGACTGTGCGCGTGGGTCAATGTGTTAGTGAGTAGTGGCGCGACGGCCACGTGTGAGGGAGCCTCGCTAGCTGAGAGTACTTGACAAGGCTTACCTCACTCTCTACCCCCGCCACGGCCCTGGCCCTCCCTACCCCCTCCCTTTACCAGTTTCTCCCTATCCATCCTACAGTACGCTCTACCGGTGTCTGGGTACGTCAGACCCTCCCCCCTTACCTCCCCCTAGTACTCTTTCACCATCCTTTCCATTACCACACTCTTATCATTCTCCTACATCTGTCTATCATTCTCTATCCTCTTCATCCATCTACGGCTGTCTGCCCTCTTCCCCTCCCTACCCCCGGCATCTCTCTACCCTCTACCCTCAATCACTCCGCCCTTGCCCCTCCGTCTACCGCTCACTACTCTCCCCTCCTCCCTCTGCCCCCTCCCTGTATCACTATACCCTCACCATCTCCCTCTCTACCACTCACAACCCCCTCCCTCCTCCCTCCTTCCCCCAGCAAGGTGGTCGAGGTCGCCTCATCCAGCCCGTTTCTGCCAGTGTGTCTCCAACGCGAGTCCTGATACCTTGCGTCCACTCCGCGTGTCGAACGTGTGTGTGTGCGATCTCATCAGACGAATTTATTGTGACTGTGATTGTGGGATCAGAGACGGAAGTGAATATTTTTTTGCCGATTTAGATACATTGGCCGCTGGTGTGTGTCGCCATGATTAACGTCCAGATCGATGCATAGTTCAGCGCTCGAAGTTGATTGAGTTGCGAATTGGGCACTAATGTGAACTGTGGCAGATATTGTAGTTACTAGAATTAAAGAAGTGGGGAAAATTGAGTTGAAGTCCTCTTGGGATTTTAATATCGGAGTTCACTGATACTGGATATTGGTTGCTCCGAATACACACGCTAATATGAACACGTGTGTATGTGTGTTTACCCGTCAACCTAGAGGTAGCTTCGTGCAGGTTGGTCAAGACAAGAGGCGTGTGTTAAAGGTCGCGCGATGACCCAATTGTATAATATGTACGCCGGAAGAGGTTGGTGTGGATGCTCCTCGAGTCTCCTGACGAATCTCTCGCGGGAAGAGAGGGGCGTCCTCAGTCGTGAACGTGGGTGTGGCATGGTATGTGGCGAAGCGAGAGCCGTTGGTGGATGGAGGGTAAGAGGGTCGTGTGCCGCGTGGGGGTTGGGGCAGTAAACTATTCAGCCGTGTATCCCCCTTTCTCCTCTCCTGTCGCCTGCGAAGGGGAATGGGTCGGAGTGAGCAAGCCTTCTTTGTGTTCAGATTTTGCTCGGAATCGGCGAGAGGCCGTGGAATTGGGAGAGGCGTAGGCAGAGATGTTGACGGATTTGATTGAAAGAAAAATTACGATGCATGATGTAGCGCGATGACGCCGCGGTAATGACGTATGAATCGAGAACCAAGTGGCTGACCTTGCAGGGCGAACCGGACCCTGTGATGTTCAGGGCGACTGTACTTTCCGTCTAGCCTGCATCTGAATCGGCCTCCTCCCTTGAACCTACTTCTTGTCAGGCTTGATGCAGCCTGTGGTTATTAGGATGTTGTCAGGGCAGTCCGCTCGCGGCGTCTGCGGAAGATCCGGTGTCTTATCATAGATTATTAGACGCGTGGGCGCTTTTATGCCGACTCGTCATGCATGCGTGCTTGTGTGCGTGCATATACCAGCGCCTGTAATCGCCTTCCTGTGCATTTTGATGTCGACTCGTGTTCACTTCAGGCGACCCACGTCAGCAGTCGCAGTAACATCATTCATTTTGGCGACTCTTAGGTGTTGCTGACTACGTCCATGTCGCCTTTGTCCTCGTGGATTGTTTGTGTTGGTGAATCATCCAACGTATCTTTGCTCGGGTATTGTGTGAGCACTCAGCTCGTCTTCCAGAAGTTGGATTAGGCCCAGGGACGGCTGGGGCAGACTGCATGAGGTACTTTGTTGTTGCCGAGTGGCTGAATATTGATTGTTATGGCTGTCGCAGTGGTTCACCTGTCATGATGGGAATAAAGGAAATGGTTCTTTGTTACGAGAGATAATATAGGTAAGTAGACAGCCAGAGAGGTCGATAGATACACAGACCAATCAGAAACGAGAGTCATGAGTATTTTTGTGTGTATGAGTGTCAGAGTGTCTGAACATACACCAGTACCTTTAGCTGCTCACATTGATGTGTGGGCGTTTCGCGTGTCGGGTATCGTGTATGCAGTGCCGGGCAGCGTTTGTCACCGTACACGATCCGACGGCCGTTTACATTGCAGTATCACTTGGCACTGAAGCAGGGCGGCAGTAGGCACTAGTCTTGGTTAGTGTGCCACGGAGAATTTTAGCCGAGGTAAATATACTGCTCATTCTGACGTTTGACTGGCGATGTAGGCTGACCCAGCTTAGCCGTCCATCCGCTCCTTGTACCCGGGTTTCTTCCCAGGGTATGTAGGCCTCAGTGCTACACTCGGCGTTCGCGGGCCTGTCTATGGTTCTGGAAGAATCCTCGGTGAGAAAGCGTGAGGTAGATCTGGATCGATCATATTTGTGTGTA